>NC_138199.1:66887689-67130207 GCF_964194105.1 Spermophilus citellus
TTGACCAAGCAGCCTTAACCCAGCAGCTCCCCGAAATGGCTTCGGGCTTCGACTTCCCGGCATTACTTCCTCAGTGTCCCCTGTTTGGAAGCCCTTCATGGCAGCAGCAGCCAGGAAGTGTCAGTCCTGATGGCCTTTCCCTGTCATTTCCAAGTGTTTGCCTTTCACCAGAGGAAGAGGAAGTGGGAGGAGGGAAGGCCTGTAGAGGAGCTCGGAGGCCCTGCATAAGGCCCGGCAAGCACCTGGCTCTCTGTTGGGGACTCACACTTCAAAGGGTCTATTTATGTCTTTGAGGGTCACATGGAAGTGACTCAGATGTGCTCAAGTGCACTCCTGGCTGGTGCTTATTTTATTTATTTTATTTTTGGAACTGGGGATTGAACTCACGGGGCACTTGACCACTGAGCCACATCCCAGCCTTATTTTGTATTTAGAGACAGGGTCTCACTGAGTTGCTTAGTGCCTCACTTTTGCTGAGGCTGGCTTTGAACTTGCCATCCTCCTGTCTCAGCCTCCTGAGCCCCTGGGATTACAGGCATGTGCCACCGCACCTGGCTGGCTGGTGCTTATTGAAGCAGCCCTTCCCTCCCAGCGTCCCCTGGCCACGCAGAGCACTGGCCCTCAGTGGCTCAATAGGCCACTGATGCCTCTTGGCACATTAATACCGTTCTTAGTTGTCAGATTAGGCTGGAAAGGGCCTTTGAAAATGCTTGGCACGGCACAGGATTGTTGCAGAGCTCCGCACCCCTCCAGGTCTCTAATCAGAGGCCGAAGCAGGAAGATGGTTTCCGCTTTGAGGCTGGAAGTTAGCACGGTGTGACCCTGGGGGGTTATCCAGGACGTCAGTGGAGAGGTGCTGCTCAGTGTTTATTGCCATGGCTACTAACAGGATAATTGGGGTCACCAGGAAGTGCTTCAAGGACTGTGGTCTCCTTGACGTTGTGGATGCCAGCTCCTGCGCGCACTCACTTCCGTTCCCAGACAGGGGAGCGCGCGCTCTCTTCCTCTGCTCGCAGCTTTGCGCAGACTCACGAGAGGCCCCAGACCAGCCCGTGCGCACAGGTTAGGCCTGGAACCAGGTGGGAGAAGCCTATACAAGTCCCGACATCATCATGGGGACCTGTGTTGTACGCCAGCGCAGCTGGAGTAGGGGTCAGTTTGCTCCCAACCATGCGCAGAGGTCTCAAAAGACACAGCCCAGTGAGCTGCTGCCTGCGGGAAGCCTGAGGTGTCCTCAAGGGTAAAAGCGCATGCGTACTGGCACCTGGGGGCCACGCCCAACTTCCCAGGCAGCAGACCTGTGATGTTAGTGGAGGTGCTTGAGATAAGACTAGTGTGTCATTTCTGGTCCAGAATTCAGGCTTGGTCTTCTCTGGTCAGCTTCTCTCTTGAACTGAAATAATAGTATTGAAGAGACTAAATGGTCTTGAACTTGGAATCGCTTTAGGGAATGCCAGCAAAGTAAAAATACGAGTGTGTTTTTGAAAAATATGGATATCATGACACATGACCCCCCCCCACATTCATATGTGTACATCGTTCATATGTATTTCTTAACGTAGTCTGTGTCCACCCACAGATATGTCCTCAGCCTACAAGAGTTCCAGTATGGGTTGGTTTAGGAAACCATTCTGGTTTCTAGAAGCTCAAAGTACCCTCTGGACAGTCAGCTCAAAACAATATACAGGTGCTTATCAGCAGATGGGTTCTTCCCTCTATCATAAATCAAGTAACCCAGGGTTGAAGAAATAAGCCACCTGGAGTCACCTCCCCTAGGGCCACCTCCCCAGGCCATGGGTTTCGAGGTGTGATGCACGAAGTGTTCATACCGTGGCTTCATGACCTACTTCATCCCCCTCCTGGGACATCATGTCTGTGATGGTCAAAACCCACAGCAGCTGACACTCACTATATATTCGCCACCATCAGCCTCTCACTTCAGAGACAGAAGCTGGTAGGTAGTCTCCCCAACACCAATCACTTCTCTTAGGGAGGCCCCTAGTGGTGAAAGAGGTCATCTAGAGTGACAGGCTAAATGACCCATGGCCTCCTCCACCCTTTGGGTTCTCGGGGCTGTGCGCCCCTGGCGGGGGTGAAGAAGCCCACCTTCTAGTGATACTGTTTAGGGTTGGCCCCCAGGACCTATCATAAGGGGAGTCCTGCATGGCTGGGAAAACAAGAAGCCAGGTGCCCGTAATACCAGCCTCTCGGGAGGCCCCCGGAGGAAGGATCACTTGAAGTCAAGAGTTCAAGGCCGGCCCGGCTACATAGGGAGATCCTGTCTCAAACAAACAAACCCGAAACAACAAAAACAAGCCAGTCCACCAAGAAGGCCATGGCAGGCTAGTGAAGATAAGATCATTTTTTAAATTCGCCCAGGCCTCTGGAGAGGAAATATCTCAACTGATTCCTACTTAAACTTGCCAACCTTCTTCCTATGCTGAGGTGCATGAGAAAGCCATCACACGTCTGCTCAACAGAAAAACATGCGTGCGAGTTCCTCTGCATCCATCCACATTTCCAAAAAATGACCCATCCCGCAGTTCTGCTTCCTCTTGGATTCTGGAAGTTACTTCTGGTCGTGCCCCAGACATATTCAGAATATGGCAGCCCACCCTCCTGGGTTCCTGTTACCCAAACGGTATTGACGGTTTGAAGTGGCCAACCTTGACTCCCCTTTTCTGGAGATCTGAACACCACATAGATTGGTTGACAGTGGATGGTCCAGCTCTCACCTCTGTGCATCCCAGGGACACACAGCAGTGTTCCACCGAGTGGAGTAGCTTTCGATGAGGGATGGAGGAAGTGAGGGTTTCAGTTAGGATGTCTTTTCCTGTTTGGAAGGAGCCTGCTGTCATCACATGTAATCGGGATGTTTGCAGGGGTTGACGGCACAGAGCATGAGAGCAGCAGGTGGGGGTCCCTGCCCTGGGCAGCATCCTCTCAGGGCTTAGGAACTTGTGGGACAGATGTTTACGGCTCCAACAGATGTTTTTCATTTTTTTTTTTTTTGAGCCCCATGGAAACTCTGAATCACGTAAGTGTCTTTCCAGCAACGTATACAGTCATGATTCATACCAGGGCAGTCTCATGCTTCCAGCCCAAACCCACCAACCTACAAAGAATTCTGCCCTTTTATTTCCTACCAAATGCTTCCCTGGAGAACTCTGAATGAGGTGTTTCCGTTCTTTAGGGTAATTCTTGCATCTATGACTCGATGAGGAAAGATTTCCTCTGTCTCAGTACAGTAGGATTGAGTCACAGGCTCAGAGGCTAGGCTGTGGCCTGGGGGTGTAGCCCAGTGGTAGGGCACTAGCCTTGCGTGTGTGAGGCCCTGGGTTTGATCCCAGCACTAAAAACAAATAAACAAAAAATACACAGGTCCAGAAACTAGACTGTGCCTAGTGCTGGGGGAAATTAAGGCTTTCTTTCTCTTGTACTGTCCTTGCTCAAGGGTCTGGTGGAAAAGTGACTTGAAGCTGAAGGAGTCTTTTTTCAAAAAGCTCTGAGGGTCAGCTGCATCAGAGGCCCTGGGGACGTTAGTGAATCAGGCAGGTCAGCAGGCTCCTTTCTGCACCTGAGGGATGGGGCACAGGCAGGACTGGTGGGCATCCCCACCCTTAGGGGGACCCTGAGCTTGGTTTAAAGCTCTGCCCTGGTTGTCTTAAAGTTTTCAATTTGTGAACAAAGCATCCCTGATTCTCGATTTGCCCCCAGACCCTGCAAATTACAGAGCGAGTTTCACTAGATGGTCCAGAGGCCTCCCGCTTCTCTTTAACAACTAGCAAAATAACACTTCCGTGCGTCTCCTGGCTGGCTACAGGTCCGTGTCTGTCGTGTGTGTGGGGTGGGGTCCTGTGGACCAGGAGAGCAGTGCCATGCAGGGAGCCGCTCTTGAGGTTTTCTTGGGAGTAAGCCCTGCCGTCTTTTCCAGGTGCTGTTCCACCCCAACAGCGGCGCAGCTGGAGGGTACGGAGCCCTGCAGACTGTCCGCCTGGAGAGGTACAAAGCCTTCTATATCACCGGTGAGTGGGGGCCACCCAGCCCTGCCTCCTGCATGCAGGAGCACCTGGGTGGGGGCTCTTGGGTTCTTACTGAGGTTTCCAGGAGTTATAGTGAGCTGTCCTCTGTCGAGGAGGTCAAAACACCTCTGATGGTGCCAGCCCCAAGCCCAGGCCTGGCAGAAGGACCCAGCACGGCCCTTGAGACACCAGTACACCAACAAGGTCTTCCTGCTGGTTGTCTGAACTTCCAGCCGACTCCTAGCTCGCAGCACTTCTGGTCTGTTCCTTCTCATGTGAGAGAATGTTCCATTGTGACGCTTTCTTTTTTCTTTTCTGGTTTGGGGCATTGAACCACTGAACCACATTGCCAGTTCTTTTTCTTTTTCTCTTTTGGTACTGGGGAGTGAATCCAAGGGCACTGTATCCTCGAGCCACATCTCTAACCCTTTTTTATTTTATTTTATTTTATTTTTTAATTTTGAGACAGGGTCTCACTAAGTTGTGGAGGCTGGCCTTGAACTTGTGACCCTCCTATCAGCCTCCTGTTAGCTGGGATTACAGGCGTGGCCACCATGCCGCCTGGCTTCCATTGTTGTGCTTTAAATGCCAGGTTGGCTGGACATGAAATGGAAACCTAGAGATATTTTAAAGTGTAATTTACTTGACAATAAACTGTTTCAGAAAATAGATTTTAGAGGTTTATTTAGCAGACAGAAGTCTCTTTTCTTCTTGGTTCACTCCATTGCTCCTTGGATTCCTCTATGGCCCTTAAATGTACACTTTAGAAATGTCATTCTTGAACGTTGCTCAGAATCTTCCAGTGACTTTTTTTCTGCCAGCTGAAATCAGACTCCCTGTCCTGGACCCCGGGCTTCCAGTCCCAGCTCTCCAAGAGCAAGATCCTTTGTCCTTGGCCTCCATGTTAAAATCCCTCTGGGCAACGAAGGCTCCAAACTCAATGCCTCCTTGGTTGTAAAACTCTCTTATCTTTCCAGGTGGGCAGGATTTGGAAAAGTCATGTATCTGTCTCATTGTCACCTATGATGTCATTTTTGCATTGGCTCTATTTCCTTGACTGGCTTTAAGCTCTCTCAACACAGAACTCAGGGCTGGTGGTGTATGTAGCTCATACGTGTCTGACTTGCCCTGGGTTCCATGCCTGGCAGCACTAGAAGCCATCTGAACCCAGAATTCTTTAGGCTCTTTCATTTTTATTGGCCTAAAGTGCTTAACCCATGGTCTTGTACAGTAAGACAATGAAGATGAGCTGAGAGCCGTGGCACATGCCTATAATCTCAGCAACTCAGGAGGCTGAGACAGGAGGATGGTGCGTTCAAAGTCAGCCTCAGCAATGGTAAGGCGCTAAGCAACTCAGTGAGACCCTGTCTCTAAATAAAATACAAAATAGGGCTGGGGGTGTGGCTCAGTAGTTGAATGCCCTTGAGTTCAATCCCTGGTACCAAAAAAAAAAAAAAAAAGATGAAAGAGCCCAGAGACTTCTAACATGTAAATGTGGGAATCCTAACATGTTTTAAAAGGAATGAATGAACAAAAAATTAAAAAGCCAAAAATCTGGGATAAGATGCAGATTCCAGTTTGATGTAGTTATTTAATGTTGGAGATTTTCAAAGAATTATGTAATAAAACCAAAAATTATTTTCTCTGGGTGTAGATCAGTGATCCCAGAGAAAATGTGGCGTAAAAAAACACAACTTTTTTTTTTTTTAAATTTATAACTCAAGGGATATTAAAAATGTCACAAGAATCTTTGATTCTCTAAAACCCCAAACAAAACAGTCAGATATTTGCTGTGGTTTCAGATGAAAGTTCCTAGATGAAAGTCCTTATATTACATGATCTAAGAGGTATGGGACTCCAGGCCGAGTTAATTTCAGAATAACTCTGCCAGAAGAGCCCTTGGCACCACGATAGTGGAATCATAAATGTCACTGTGAAGTAATAGGGCTGTTTAAAGCGATCACAATCAGACAGGAATTCCAATCCCCAGGGAAGGTCTTTTCCTCTGAGGAGCCACCAGACACCCAGGGTAATCTGGGTGGGGACACTTGGACACCACACATTTGATAAGAATTGGGAACAGGGTGACACACGAATGTGTTCCAATTCTTCCTTAAGCCCCCACCCCCACAGTGAAAAATTTGCATCCTAATTACTTAAAACTGCTTTTGGATAAGCTAGATAAATTGACGTCTGCTACATTAGAGAACAATGTGTTCTTGTGTCATGAGGATGCGGATGTTGTGGTCAAGAACTAGGGGTGGTCTCTGTTTTGGTGTGTGTGACCTACAGTTAAGGTACCTCATCCCAGCCCCCCCACCCCCACCCCCGCCCCATTAAAGTAATTAAGGCAAATTTCACATAGTGAATGGCATAGATCTAAAACGTGCAATTTGGTGAGTTCTCCAGTGTCTAAGCCTGCACAGGTACCCCAGTGCCATGAGTTACGTTGACCATCTTCAGATGCTGAGCCAACTTGGTATTACCGGACAAACCCACTTAGTCATGATGTTGTATTATCCTTTTTATATTTTTCTGGATCAGATTTGCTAAGATTTTGTTTTTAATTTCTCCTTCTTATCATGTCTGTGCCAAGGTTCGGGATTGGGTTTTTCTGATGTCATAAAAAGAGTTTAAAAGTGTTCCCTTCTCTTCTGTTTTCTGAGAAGATTTGTGCAAGATTGAATTCACCCATGAAACTTTGCCAACTCCAAGATTTTGCCCTATATTTTCTCCTAAGAGATTTTGTCGTTTTAGGCATTAGATTTATGTTTTTGATCTGAGTTAGCTTTTGTTTGTGGGTGTTAGGAAATGCCCAATTTTCATTGTGTTACATGTTGATATCCAGTTTTCCTCATACCATTTGTCAGAAAGACCATTCTTTCCCCCATTGAATGGTCTTGTCACCCTCGTTGAATATTTTTATGTAATAATCACCATATTTGTAAGGGGTTTTTCTAGGCTCTCTCTTCCATTAGTTTATAGGTCTGTCTTTAAATATCACTACCATACTGTTTTTTAAATTTTTTAATATAGTTGTAGACGGACAGCATGCCTTTATTTTACTTATAAATTTTTTGATGCTAGGCAAGTGCCCTGCCACTGAGCCCCAGCCCCAGCCCCAGCCCTACCATACTGTTTTGATTACTGTAATTTTGTAGTTAGGTATGGAAATCAGGAAGTATAAGGCCTTCAGCTTTATTCTTCCTTTTCAACACTATTTTGGCTATTCTGGGTCCCTTGAGTTTCCATGAGGATTTTAGAATGGGCTTTTATATTTTTGAAAAAAAAAAAATCATTGGGATCTTAGTAAGGATTGCATTAAATATGTATGTCACTTTAAGTGGTATTGACATTTTAATAATTTTAAGTCATTCATAAACATAGTATGTTTTTACTTATGTATTATTTAATTTCATTCAGCAATGTTTTATAATTTTCATTGCATAAGTATTTGCTTTTTTGGTTAATTCCTGTTTTATTCTGTTTTTTGAAATGTAACTGTTTTTATACTATCCTTTTCAGATTGTTCATTGTTAACATCTATAAATATAACTGATTTTGTGTGTGTGTGTGGGGGGTGGGGAGAGACTGAGACTTATGGGGTTTACTATATACAATATCATATGAAAGAGATTATTGTACTTCTTCCTTTCCAATTTTGATTAAAAATTTTTTTTTCTTGTCTAATTGCTCTGGCTCAAACTTGTAATACTATGTGAAATAGATGTGGCAAAATTGAGTATCTTTGCCTTGTGTTAGAGACAGCATGTGCAGGAAAAAAAAAAAAAAACAGGTACATCAACATTTGAGTCTCTCTGACCCAGGTAATTTATTTAACTTTTCTAGCATTTTAGTTTCCCATATTTAAAATATGGTCAGTAATGTGGGTTTTCTCCATTTTTTTAATTATTATTATGAAAGGGTATTAAATTTGGTCAGAAGTTTTTTGTACATTAATTGAGATGATCATGAGTTTTCCCCCTTTGTTCTATTAATGTGACATATTGCATTGACTAATTTTCATCTGTTGAACCATCCTTGCATTCCAGGAATCCATCTCAATTGGTCTTTTAACATGCGGCTGAATTTGAGTTGCTAGAATTTTGTGGAGGATTTGTGTCAATGTTCATAAGAGATTCCGGTCTGTGGTTTTCTTGAAGTGTTTTTCTGGTTTTGGTTCAAGGTAAATACTGCCCTCATAGAAGGAGTTAGGAAGTATTCCTTCCTCTTCAATATTTTTGGAAAAGCTTGAAAAAAAGATCAATATTAGTTTTTCTTTAAAATATTTGGCAGAGGGGGCTGGGGATGTGGCTCAAGCTGTGGTGCGCTCGCCTGGCATGCGTGCGGCCCGGGTTCGATCCTCAGCACCACATACCAACAAAGATGTTGTGTCCGCCAAGAACTAAAAAATAAATATTAAAAATTCTCTCTCTCTCTCTCACTCTCTCTCCTCTCTCACTCTCTCTTTAAAAAAAAATAAATTAAATATTTGGCAGAGTTCACTGGCGAAGTCATCAGGTCTAGGGATTTTCTTTCTTAACAGATTTCTTTTTTGCTTTGGTTTTGGTGATAGGGATTAAACCCAAGTCTTCATGAATGCTAAATAAACGCTGAAACTCTGCTACACCCAAGCTTGTCTGTAGATTTTTGATTACTGATTTAGTCATCTCCTAATAGTTATAGGTCCATGCAGATTTCATATTTTTCTTTGTGATTTAGTCTCAGTAGGTTTTATGTTTCTAGTAATTTGAATATTTTATCTAGGTTATCCAGTTTGAGGACATTTGATTCTTCATAACACGCTCTTGCACTTCTTTTTATTTCTTTTGAATCATGAGCAATATCCAGCTGTCATTTCTGATTTTAGTAATTTGGATCTTCTATCTTTATTACTTGAACTAATTAAAAGTTGTTGAGAAGTTGTTGTTCACGGAGAAGCATCCTCAGCCCTTTTTTTGATTTTTATTTGAGACAGGGTCTCACTAAGTTACTTAGGCTTTGCTGAGTTGCTGAGACTGACCTCAAACTTGTGAGCCCCCAGCCTCAGCCTCCCAAGTCTCTGGGATTATAGGCATGCATCACTACATCTGGTTATTGTTTTTATATTCTTTATTTATCTCTGACCTACTCTTTATTATTTTCTTTCCTTCTGCTTTCTCTAATTTGTCTTATTTTTTCTAGTTCTTTAAGGTGTAAAGTTAGGTTGTTACTTTACAATGTTTCTTGATTTTTATTTTGTTTCATTTTATTTGAGATGGGGTTTCCCCTATGTTGTTCCTATATTGTCCAGGCTGGTCTTCAACTTCTGGGCTTAATCTTGCTAAGTTGTTTAGGGCCTTTAATTTGTTGAAAAAGGACTAACTTAGCCAGGCACTGTGGTGTGTGCCTGTAATCCCAGTGGCTCAGGAGGCTGAGGCAGGAGATTGCAAGTTTGAGGCCAGCCTCAGAAAACTAGCAAGGCCCTAAACAACTTAGCAAGACCCTGTCTTAAAATAAAAAAAATAGAAAGGACTGGGGATATTTCTCGGTGTTTAAGCACCCCTTGGTTTAATCCCTATTACCAAGAAAAACAAACAAACTTCAATCCATTGAATTGCCTTGGTTCCTTGTCTAAGATCAGTTAACTGCATCTATGTGGATCTATTTTAGGGCTCTATTCTGGTCCATTGATCGATTTTTCTTTTCTTTCACCAATACCACAGTCATGATTATTGTAACTTTCCAGTAAACTTTGAAGTCAGGTAGCCCCTGACATTTTTATTCTCCTTCAATATCTTATTAGTTATTCTGAATCTTTCGTCTCTCCAGGTGACCTCCAGAATCAATTTGTCAGTATTCACAAAACAAATTGCCAAGATTTTTATTGGGATACCACTGAATACGTGGAGCGAGTGGTGGGGAAACTGACCTCTTGACCATCCTGAGTCTTCTTGTCCATGAATGCAGATTCTTTGTTAACTTGATTTCTCTCATTAGAGCTTTATGGTTTCCCTCAAGTAGGTAGTATGGATATTTTGTTAGATTTATACCTAAGTATTTTATTTTTGGAGGGTGCTACTATAAATGGTATTGCTTTTAATGTCACATTCTACCTTTTCGTTGCCTATACGTACGAAAGAGACCAATTCTTGGATATTAACCTCGTATCCTGTAACCCTGATGTAATCTCTTTTTAGCTCTGGGATTTCAGAGGGTTGATTCTTTCTGATTTTATGCATAGACAATTACCTTATCTGTGGATAGACAGTTTATTTCTTTCTTCCCAATAGCATGCCTTTTATTTCCTTTCTTAATACATCAAACAAGACTTCTAGTATAATGTGGATCAAGGAGCAATAAGAAGCAATATCTTCATCTATTCCTGCTCTTAGCAATAAAGCCTCTAGTTTTTGACTGTGAAGTGTGTCAGCTGTATGGTTTTTGTATATGATTTTTTTATCAAGTTGTTTGCTGAGTTTTTTTAAAAAAATAATGAGTATTGGATCTTGTCAAATGGTTTTTCTGCATCTGTTGGTTTGATCATGTCATTATTCATTAGCCTTTGAGGTGATAGATTCAAGGAATTGATTTTTAATGTTGAACCAGCTGTGCAGACATGGGATAAATCCCACTTGGTCATGGAGTGTACTTAAAAAAATACACTGAGAGCTGGGGTTGTGGCTCAGTGGGAGAGCGCTTGCCTCGCATGCATGAGGGCCTGGGTTTGAGCCTCAGCACCACATAAAAAATATGTATATAAAAATAGAGATATTTAAAAAAATACATTGATAGGTTCAATTGTAATATTTTGCTAAGGATTTTTCCATTTATGTACATAAGAGGTATTGGTCTGTAGTTTTCTTTTGTAATACCTTTGTGTGGATTTGGTGTTAGGTTCATGCTGATCTTATAGAATGGGATAGGACTATATCTGTCCTCTGTGTCTATCTTCTGGAAGATACTGTAGAAAATTGGTGTCATTTCTTCCTTAAATGTTGGGTAGAATTCATCCCATAGCTTGGATCTGGAGTGTCCCCCCAAGGCTCAGTATTGAAGGCTTGGTCTCCAATTGGTGGTGCTATTGTGAGGTCGTGTCCAGTAGGCCACTGGGCATGCCTGGGAAGGGTAGGCCTTGTCCCCAGCCCTTTCCTGCCACCATGAGATGACCAGCTTTGCTGGGCTGTGCCCTTCTGCCATCATGTTCTACCTCATCTTAGGCCAATGGAGCCGGCAGACAGTGGATGGACGGCAGCCTTTGAAATCATGAGCCACAATCAATCTTTTATTCTTTCCTTTAAGTTGTTTTACTTAAGGATTTTGTCACAGCAGTGAACCCGACTACCACGTCACTTATGCCTGGTATTTTCTGTCTTGGAAGTTTATTATTATTTCAGTTTCTTTCACAGATACAGGCCTCTTCAGATTGTCTGTTTCTTTGTGTCGTGGCAGTTGTCTTTCAGTGACTTGGTCTGTTTTTGTCAAGGTTATCTTACTTATGTGCACAGGTTTTTCATAATATTTCTTTATTGTCCCTTCAATGTCTGTGGGACATTAGTACCAATGTCATCTTTTTTTATTTCTGATATTAATGGTTTGGGTCTTTTTTTCTTAACCCGGCTAGAAGGTTATCAAAACAAAACAAGGTTAATAAAAGAGATTAATCTCTTAATAAACCAGCTCTTTATTTTATTGATTTTCTTTATTTATTTTGTTTGTTTTCAGTTTCATTGATTCCTGGTCAAATTTTTATTGTTTCTTTTCTTCTGCTTACGTTGGAATTAATTTCCTCTGCTACGTCTAGTGTCCTAATTTGGAAGCTTAGGTTATTGATCTTTGGGTCTTTTTTTCTTTTCTCATGTATGCATTTAAGACTATTAGTTGCCATATTAGCACTTCTTTCATCCCATACCACCAATTTTGATGTTTTATTTTCATTTTTCACTTAGTTACAGATATTTTAAAATTTCTCATGAGGCTTGTCCTTTGACTCAAGTGTTATTTAGAAGTGTGTTGTTTAATCTTCAAATATTTTGGGATTTTAAATCTTCCCATTATTGATTTCCAATTCAATTTCATTTTGGTCTGAAGGTAGACATTGTATAATTTTTATTTTTTCATATTGTTCAGGTGTGTATTATGGCCCAGAATATAATTTACATCAGAACATTAGTCAGCTTTCTGTTACTGTAACAAAATGCCTGAGATAATAAAAAGAGAAAAGATTTATTTTGACTCAGTTTCAGGTTTCACTCCATGATTAATTGGCCCTGTTACTTTGAGCCTGTGACAAGGCAGCACATCATTGCAGGAGTGTGTGGCTGCTCACTTTGTGGTGGCCAGGAAGAAAAAAGAGAGGGAAGGGACAAGACAGAGGCATTCCCTTAAAGGGCATGACCCCTATCACCTCAAACCTCCCAGTGGGCACCAGCGCCGATGGCACTATGGGCTGGGGACTAAGGGTCTAACATACGGGTCTTTGGAGGACGTTTAAGAGCCATCCTATTGCACTTGGTGAGTGTTTCATATGCACTTGAGAATAACGTGTGATCTCTTGTTGTTGAACTAATTTATGGATTTTTGTTATATCCACTGGGTTGATGGTGTGGTTGAACTCAGCTGATGCACTGGCTGATTTTCTGGCTGCTAGATCTGCCCGTTTCTGATGGAGGGATATTGTGGGCCCATCTAGTTTTCCTTTGTGGTTTTATCAGTTTCTGCCTCACGGATTTCAATGCTCGATCTGCACAGTAAGGGTTGTTCTGTCTTCTTGGGGAACTGACCTCTTTATCATGATGTGATGCTCCTCTTCATCCCTGACAACTCTCCTCACTCGGAACTCTTCTTCCCTGAATCAACATAGCTATTCCTGCTTTCTTTTGATTAGTGTTGGCATGGTACATCTTCCCACAGCCATTAACTATTCATCCATGTGTCTTTCTATTCAAAGCAGGTTTCCCATAACATGCATTTGAGTTTATATTTTGATCCATTCTGACAACCTCTGCCTTTTAATTGATGCGTCAAGATCATCAATGTTTAAGGCGATTTTTAAAAATTTTTTGTTTTATTTATTTTTATTTGTTCTAATCAGTTATACAGGACATCTGAGTGCTCTTTGATTCATTGTACACAAATGGAGCACAAGTTTTCACTTCTCTGGCTGTACACAAAGTAGGGTCACACCATTTGTGTCTTCGTATATGTACCTAGGGTAATGATGTCCCTCTCATTCCACCATCTTACCTACTCCCCCATTCCTCCTCCCCTCTCCTGCCTCCCCTTTGTCCAATCCAAAGTTCCTCCATTATGTAACAAATACAGATGATATTAATAAAACTGTATCAAAATCACTTTGAGGCTGGGGTTGTGGCTCAGTGGTTGAGCGCTTGCCTCAGGTGTGGGAGGCACTGGGTTCAATTCTCAGCACCACATTAAAAAATAAATAAATAAAATATTTTGTGTCCATCTACAACTAAAAAAATATTTTTTTTTTAAAAAAATCACTTTGCCTGCAAATGAAACAAAGTGATTTTTGATAGTTATATTAATACTGTTAGTATTTGTTGCTGTTTATTTGTTGCTCTGTTCTTTTTGCCGATTCTTATATTCCACTCCATTTCTGCCTTTTGTGGTCTTAACAGTATTTTTAATGATTCCATCTGCTTTCCTTTCTCACTATGGCAGTCATACTTTTAAAAAAGTTATCCTGAAGTTTGTAATATACAGTTGTAACTAGCTCAAGTCCACTTTCAAACAACATCACACCACTTCAAAGGTAATACAAGTCCCGTATAATGAAAAAAATCCCAGTTCCTTCCCCCGTTCCCTGTAGAACGCTGTCCTTCATTTCACTTAAGCATAAGCAAATGTGCATACCTAAGCAAACATGAGCAAATACATGGTTGATCTTACAACTTTGAAGAAACATCAAGAAGGAAAACAGAAGTTTTTAATTTTACCTTCACTTACTGCTACTCCAGTGCTTTAAGTTTATGTAGATACTAGTTTCTGACTTACATAATTTTCTGTTATTCTGTAGAACTTCTCGTGACATTGCTTGCAAGACAGGGCTACCAGCAAAACTTTTCTTAACTTTTGTTTGCCTGAGGAAAAGTCTTTAGTTTTTCTTTTACTTTTGAAAGAATTTTGTGGGGTGCAGATTTCTAGGTGGGTAGTTTTCTTCTGTTATAACTTTAAATATCTCCTTTCACTCTCTTCTTTCTTGCATGGTTTCTGAGGAGGTGAAATTTTTATAATTTTTATTAGGTGTAGTTCTTTTCTTTGATCCCTACCCCAACCTCTTTCAAGATTCTTTTCCTTTTTTTTTTTTTAAATTTAAAATAATTTTTCCTCCTGTGCTGCTGGAGGATCAAATACAGAGGCTTGCAAATGGTAAGCAAGTGCTCTACCACCGAGCTACACCTCAGTCCTGCAATTTGAATACTGTACACTAGGTACAGGTATATTTTTTTCCTTTTAAAACTGAAATTGATCAAATTATACTGTTTTATCGTGTGCATGTATTAATAAAAATTTTTAAAAAACTGCCTGATATCCTCTGACTTTCCCGGATCCGTGGCTGGTGTCTGACATTAGTTTGAGGAAATTCTCAGTCATTATTGCTTCAAATGTTTCCTTTGTTCCTTTGTTTGCCTTCTCTCTTCTGGTATCCCATTATGTGTATGTTACACTCTTTGTAGTGTTTCCACAGTGTTTGGGTATCTTGTTCTGCTTTTAGCTTTTTATTTCTTTGCTTTTCAGTTTTGGAAGTTTCTATTGAAACATTCCCCAACTCAGAGATTCTTTCCTTCATTATAGCCAGAGTACTCATGAGCGCATCAAAAGTATTCTGCATTTCTGCTAGAACATTTTGATCATTAACTTTTAGTTTTTATTCTTTCTTAGAATTTCCAGCTCCCTGCTTACATTACCTGTTTCTGTGGGCTGTCAACTTTATTCGAGCCTTTTGCACATTAGTCAATTATTTTAAATTCCCAGTCTGATGATTCCAACCACACTGCCTTATCTGACTCAGGTTTTGATGTTTGCTTCATGATCCTGGTACTGCAGATGGAACCCATTGCCTCACATATGCTAGGCAGATACTCTACCACTGAGTTATATCCTCTTCCCTTTTTTTAAAAAAATTTGAACCGGGCATGGTGGTGCATGCCCACAATCCCAGCAGCTTTGGAGGCTGAGGCAGGAGGAATGCAAGTTTGAAGTCAGCCTCAGCAACTCACCATAGCCCTAAGAAACTTAGTGAGACTCTGTCTCAAATTAAAAAATAAAATGGGCTGAGGATGTGGCTCAATGGTTTAAGTACCCCTGGGCTCAATCTCCAGTGGCAGACCCCCAGATAGGGTCTCACTAAGTTGCCCAAGCTGACCTCAAGTTTTCTGTCTTCCTGCCTTGGCTTTCCAAGTAGCTGGGATTATAGGTGTGTGCCACCAGGCTGAGCAGTAATTTTTTTTTCTTGATAACTGAACTAATGTACCAGATAAAAGAAACCTTGGTGAATGTACATTTAGTACCATGGTGGTTAAGAAGCAGGGAAAGAGGAAGTGTCCCTAGTTCTGTGATTAGGGCCCAATCTTTTGGAGAGCCTGTGCCTCCAACTATGGTTTTCACAAGAGCCACGTAGCCTTCCCCTGCCCCTCTCAGGTGGAATGGAGAGTTGAGTATTTCCCTTCCCTTAGTTGGTTAGGCTCTTCAAAAAGAAATTCAATAATGTAGGCACTGGGGAAATGGTTTTTCCTGAGTGCAGGCTATGTTAAGATGAATAGAATGCTCTGGCGTGTTTAAAAATTGTTGCTTTTCTTCTCCCTCTTCTGGAAGCATGAGGGGATTTTTCTTTTATATATATATGTGTATGTGTGTGTGTGTGTGTGTGTGTGTGTGTGTGTGTATCTTTGGTACTGGGGATTGAACTCAGGGGCACTTGACCACTGAGCCACATTCCAGTCCTATTTTGTATTTTATTTCGAGACGGGGTCTCACTGAGTTGTTTAGTGCCTCGATAAGTTGCTGAGGCTGGCTTTGAACTCACGATCCTCCTGCCTCAGCCTCCCAAGCTGCTGGGATTACAGGCATGTGTCATTGTGCCCGGCTTTTCTGTAATATTTACTGTGAGAGCCTGGTTGAGCTCCTAGAGGTACAACCCACAAAAGTGTGGGAGACGAGGCTGGGGGTGTGGCTCACTGGGAGAGGCCCTGGGTTCCATTCCCAGTACTGCCAAAAACAAAAAAAAAAAGAAGCATGAGAGTCTTCAATAACTGGGCCCCCCACCCCCGGGGTTTTCCTAGACTTGTCTACACAGAGCCTCCAGTAGTTGGTCAGTTAGAGTTTGGGTTTTCCTTCTCTGGTTCCCCGGAGTTCTCTGCTCTGATAAGTTGGTGATTCTGTCCATCTCTCTTTCCATTTGAGGGACAGTGGTTTTGCCTGGTGACCTCACTTCTCAGATCCAGCAGAGTTGTGGATTTTTCAGTTGGTTTAGCTGTTTACTTGTTAGGATGAGAGCAGTGGTTTCCAAATTGCTTATGTGCCAGAGTGGAAGCGGCGGTGCTCTAGGTAGCGATTTTTAAAAATTATCAACTGGATGCTGTGACGGTACACTGTGGACATTCTGCTTTCTGTCTTGAGTGTTCTTTGTTCTCACCGGTGGCCAACCAGCAGGTTCTCTTGAGCTGCAGAGGCTGGTCTTAGGGTATCACCTCTATTCCTAGCCTTAACTGCTTGGGACTTCGATGGGACCCAGGAGCTGTTCCTCAGGTCTCTATAAGTTAACGGAACCCTGCTGTACAGCCCATTCCCCGTCCCTCCCTCCGTAGCAGGTGGCAGCGGAGCCGCCTCCTGAGCTATTTTGGTCTCCTGGCTGTTGCTGGAATCTCTGTCCTGGGCCTGTGCAGGTCAGGGATCAGCCAGGGATTCGAAGGAGTTTATATTAGATTTGGAAGCTTCTCCTCTGTGGCTGCCTCCTCCCCAGGATTCCCCCACCACCAATATCCATCTTCTGCGGTGGTCCTAACTCTGACACCTCAAGCCAGACAGGCCCCAGCTTTGGTCTCTGTTGCTACCAGCTTCAGGCTACAGACTAGGAAGTGTCCCCTGGAAAAAACTGAAACAGATCCAAACCAGCGTGGCTTCCTTCTTTCAAGGGTTGGATCTCTTCCAGTTTCTGCCTGTCGTGGTTATTTTCTATTGTCTAAATTTTTCTTTTTAGTGTATGGCCTGGAATTTACTATTGTTCTGTAGGAGAAGGTGGTTCTAGACAGGTATTATTTCCTCAAATGGAATTATTTGATTTTTACAAGAAAAGGCAGTCCCAACTTTTGCTTGATTGTCAAAGCTCATGTCACCTTGTGTGCCCCTTACTGGTAATGAAGAACACAGTCGATGCTTCAAACTATGGCAGGCGTGGTAACCCCTGCTCTCTATAACAACCTGTATCTTGATGGCAGGAGGGAAACCACTCATGGAGGGCCACCCCAAGGCTATGCACTCTACTGATTCTTCTCAGTATTTCAGATTTTATTTCTGGTCTGATTAGATCAGAAAACTGCATCCTCAGGTAGCACGGCCTTGCCCCTTTAGATTTACTTCTGCTGAATTGCCCTTGAGCTTCATGCTCTAGTCTCAAAGCCACAAGCCACAGAAGGACCATCCTAATCACACAGTTATATTTTTTGTTAAGAATGTAACTGGGCAGCTGGGTGCAGGGCGCATGCCTGTAATCTCAGAGGCTCAGGATGCTGAGGCATGAGGATTGCGAGTTCAAAGCCAGCCTCAGCAAGTTAGCAAGGCCCTGCCTCTAAATAAAATATGAAAAGAGCCAGGGATGTGGCTCAGTGGTTAAGCACCTCTGGGATCAATTCTCAGTACCAAAAAAAAAAAAAAAAATGTGAATAGGGCAGTCTGTGGTGCAGGGTCCCCTAGAGGAGGAGCCACTAGAAGATTTCTCAGACCCAAAGGCCAGAAAAAGCTCAGCTTTTCCTAAGAAATTAATGATTTCTTTGGGAAATTTTAATTTCCAAAGACTGATAATGTTTGGGCACTAAGATGCTCAGAGGCAGATATTTATTTATATATGTGTGTATGTGTGTGTATATATATGTGTGTGTGTGTGTGTGTGTGTGTATATATGTATACATACACATATTTGTGTGTGTGTGTGTGTGTATGTGTGTGTATATATATATTTATTGGGGGGTAGGGTGGTACTGGAGATTTAACCCAGGAGCATTTTTACCACTGATCCACGTCCCCAGCCCTTTTAATTAATCAATTTATTTATCAATTAATTTATTTAATTTTGAGACAGGGTCTTGCTAAGTTGCTTAGGGCCTGGCTGAGTTGCTGAGGCTGGCTTTACACTTGCAAAACTCCAGCCTCAGCCTCCTGAGCTGCAGGGTTTATAGGTGTGTGCCACGGCGCTCTGCCAGACTATATTTTTGAACTTCTCTCCTACTTACCTTTATTTATTCAATTATGTTTATTTCTGCCAGATACCTTAACTTCCTTTTACAGAGATAGAGGGGAGGGATATCATCAGAATCATTAATCACAGCTGAGGATGTGGCTGTCTCTCCTAAACATTCTTGTCATCCCTCTTTTGGGACTGAGTTAGCAGCCCCAGATTCTAATCCATGTAAGAATTTCATTTTCAACCCAAAGCGAATCTACTCATCTTCCCTTCCATCTAATTCACCAGTTGGTATTCAAGAAATCAGTTTTCAAAGGACTCGATTTGCCCTGAAAGGGGAGAGATGAAAGAAGTTTGAGGAATGTTCTCCTGGCTCCGAGGAGATGTTCCAGATCATTGTAAATGACACGATTGTCACTGGAAGGGGGAAGAGATTCTCGTGGCATTTTCTCTGATAGAGAGAACAGTCATCTGGGTGTCAAGTGCTGGTATGTTTCATTTGTAATCAATCCCAGGTCTCCTCTTGACAGCACAGAGCCAAGGTGAGTCTGATGAGGTGCATGTGGTCATCCTTCCCTAGGTGGAGCCAGAGCTTGTGACGGAAGTGTCGGGCCTGAGCAGCAGCAAGATCCTCCTCTTATTTTCGATCTCCAAGAAGATGCTGCAGAAGGGGAGCCTCTACAGAGAGGGGGTGCCGAGTACCAGGCCGTGCTGCCCAAGGTCAGGAAGGTTCTCACAGACGTCCTTCAAGATATTGCCAATGACAACATCTCCAGAGCCGATTACACACAGGATCCTTCAGTAATTCCCTGTTGTAATCCCTACCAAATCGCCTGCCGCTGCCAAACCACGTAACTGGCCAGTTTTTCCACTGGAGGGATGGCTGGAAATCAGACGGGCAGGTTCGCTTTCAAACTTCTTTACCCTCTTTACCAACCTAGGCTATAAAAACAAGTCTCGGAATTTTGTCTGGGGACCACGACTTGGCAACTCATCTTTGCATACTGTCCCTTTTCCATGCTGTGCTGAGGGATGCCCCTGAGTGGAGCTGGCTCTGGGGTGGTGAGTGTAGTGCAATGGAATGCTCACCGGCTTCAGAGTCAGGCACAGGTTCCAGCCCCAGGTTTTGACCTTGGGCAGTTAACCTCACTTGCAAGGTGATTTTGAAGGTTAAGTAAAGCAGTTTATGAGAATGCATCGTGTGTCACCTGACACAGAGCAGATACCTGGTGTGCTTTAGTTTCCTCTTCACATTAGCATAGACTGGTACCAACCAGTATGTGCAGACTGTCCCCATCTTTATTTTTCTTTTATATTGCTGGGGATTGAACCCAGGGCCTCATGCATGCCAGGCAAGTGCTCTACCACTGAGCTACACCCCAGCTCTTGCATCTGTAATAGGCATTACAAATCACCTGGGATCCTGTGAAAATGCAGACTCTGGCTCTGAAGGTGTGGAGGCGCCTGAGTGCTCACACATCTGGCCGGCTCCCAGGGGATGCCGGGAGCGACCAGGTGAAGTCAGGTCCCTTTCCAGGTCTCGGAGCATGAGAGTCCAGGGCTAAGCCCGTGACCCCTTTTAAAGGTCAAGTGAGTGTAGTGTCAAGACTTCTTCCTGAACCCTGAAGCTCCCAAGAAATAAAGTTTAAGAAAACTAAAAAATGCATTGCCATGATTTTATTATTAGTGTCCTAAATGGGACTTGAAGGTAATAAATGATTTATTCCAATCACTGCAAAAATACTTTGCCTGGCTAAAATAGTCTCTCTCTACATGTATGTAATATACAAGAAATACAATTCAAAGAGATTTTCCTATACGTACATTTTTTTACACAGCATACATTTAAAAAGGATGCCCTTTTTCATATAAAATCCCGGTTATAGACCAATATGGTTAGCTAACATTTACACTGTGGTTTGAAGGTATTTTAAACAGCGTGGTATGGATACAGTGTCCCCCGTGCCCACAGGCAGCCAGGGCCAAGGGGCTTGGTGAGGTGTTAGCCGCGTCCTGTGGCTTAGGCAGTGTAGCACCCAGGACTGTCCCCTCTCTGCTCACACAATCGCACTCCATTCTTCCACCTTCCTTGATCTCTCCAAAACCACCTGACAGGGGGTGTCCTGATTTCTGAGGTGCACAACTCGTCATGACTGCTTCGTTTTGCCCTTCTGACTTCCACGGCACAAGATTATCTACCAAAATCAAAACAGAACGGCCTTACTCTTCCCAGGAAGAGGCTGGCAGGCAGGCAGGCTGGGTCACCCGCAGGGCAGGCTGTGCCATGGGGGCTGGCAGGAGAGGCTGGGCACTGAGGAGCTTTTCCACCTGAACCCCAGTTTGACCCTCACTCGGACACCACGTCCTATGTAGGTGCAGGCAAGGACGGCACAGATTCTGAAATGCTACCTATGTATAAGATGTGTGCGCACGTGCATGTGTGTGCTTTAACAAAAGGCTCATCTTGTAAACACAGACTGCTAACTCATTATAGAAGTCAGTAGACATCCTTGGTCCCAATTGCCTTACTTACTCTTGCTCACAGGGTTAAGACTGTCTCCCAAAATGCACAGAATTGAACATTGGCCTGTTACTGAAACAGACGTTGCTCACCCTCCCGAAGACAGCCTCTCCCTAAGCTGCAAGAAATGATCCACTTGCTTTTCTTCCACTGTTCTCAGAGCAAAGTAAACCCAAGGAGAAGACTGACAATACATAGGGCCGTGTCAGTATATTTTACAAAATGGCGACCCATGTTCTTAAGGCTGAGGCCCAGGGAGTCCTGAGGCAGACTCCCCAGTCAAGCCTGGGATCCTCTCTGAAAGAGATGTGGGTTTTCACCAACCGGAGACTCCAGGACCCTTTTGGGGTACCAGAAGCTATTAGGAATATGAGTAAAGAGACAGATATTTGCCACAGGCCTGGCAAGGATTAAGGCAGAGAGGGGGCAGTTTCTAGAATCTCTAGTTGGACATCGCTGTCCTGTGGGCATAACTGAGGTGTGCCATGTCGAGCAGCTGCCAGGAGTGGTTGCCCCTGGTCCTCCTGTGGCCAGATAGTGTCTCATGCCTGGCCTGCACGCAGGGCTGCCCGATACTCCCTGGGACCTGACTCAGTGACCAGCACTCTCACAGGCAGGAAGCATCTCTCTTGCATTAAAGATTCTTGATGCAGTTTAAGCCAACTGTCACTCACTTGGTTCTTAATAAGGTGGCAGGACAATGAGCTCGTTCCTAGCTTCCTGGCAGCATATATGTGAACGGGCTGGTGGTAAGTTTGAGTACCAGTTTTTAAAGTAAGCCTCTCCGATTCATATATATATATATATATATATATATATATATATATATATATATATATATATATTTAACCCCAAACAAATGCACACAGGGTGCCTGTTATTTCACACAGGTTTTCTGTAGTAACAGACTATCTCATAATTGCCAATAGCCTAATTACCCTAATTCTCTTAATATAAGTGACTGCAAAGTTGACTCTGATTACAATTAAGAATCTAATTAGTAATCTAGTACTCACAGATTTTTACCAAAATTACTGAAATGGAACCCAGTGAGTGTTTGGATGCTCTAAACCTTGATGGAGTAGGGTGGTCACATTTGTCCCCACTGCATCTAACCTGGAGTGCTCTGGTTCCCAGAAGGCACAACTTTAGATAAATAACCACCAATTCCTGAGACAGAGAAACTCCCTTTAGAGCTGGTTGGCGTCATGAGAACTCAAAGGCAAAACAACGGGCTCAGGAAGCAACTCTTAGGCAGGAAGCCAACAGATGTTTTCAAAATTTATAATCAGGATTTTTAAGCACACTCCTGACCGCCACTAACACATAAATATTGCTGGCGGGCAACATATTTGGCAACCTGCCTATTAAAAGCCAGAAATGCAAATTGCAAACTGCAATTCACAGAGCCAATGTGGGAAGTCACAAATGTCCCCCAGTTGTGCACAAATGGCCCATATGAGCTGTCTCTTTTTGACCAAATCGGCTTACTAAGTTGTCCCATGGATCTTGGGGAGAAAGAAGCCAGACCTGCATGTCAGTCTTTAACAAATGGATCTCACTTGACACAAAACCATGATCAGGATAGGGCACTCCCTACCCAGGCCCATGGGTGCTGCTCACAGCCCACATGGCCACTCCTCGAATCCTCTCTGGTTCCAAGTTGGCCCAACACTGCTGCCATCTGAAAGGATTTCGGGTGGGACTCTAACAGAGGCTTATGAGAAGGTTTTCTAACAGAGGCTTATGAGAAGGGTCTGTGTTGCTCCAAACAGAAGGTTGAAGCAGCAGCAGCCAAGGAGGCCCTGGGAACCCCTCTTCCCCCCAGGGGGAGAGAACCTTTTCTCCAGACCCAGATGTTGGAAGAAACCAAGCCCCCATGCTCAGCCAGCCCTGGGGGCCTCGCTGGCAGAACAGCTGGAGAAAGGTGCTGGGAAGCCCTGCAGGTGCTCAGGTGAGCTCCCACACCCCAGCTTCAGCTCAGCTGCCTGTGACCAGCTCAGAGTCCCAAACCCACCTGGCCCTGTTAACTCACTACCTCGAGAGTAGAAAGGCAGGGTCTGCAGAAGCCTCCCTGGCAGCCTAGGGAGAGGAGAGTCTCCCACAGACAGAGGTTCCTACCTTGTGAGCTGCGACCGTATAGAAGCAGAGGAACGGGTCGGAGGCCTCTGAAGGTAGTGAGCACCCAACACCCTGGGTTAGTACTTGGTTATTCTAACGCTGTCAGGTTGAGCATGACACCTAACCGCTGGTCTGCGGGGGTCCGAGGCGCACACAGAGACATTCTGCGGCCCTCAGGATTTCAGAGAGGAGGATTAGTTGTTAGGGACTAGAAAGCAGGGAAAGGGACTCTGCCTCCTCTCAGAGACAGAGCTTCCTTCTGGCACAGACAGAGAGGCTCTTTCAAGGGTTCCTAGTGCTCACAGGGGGAAATTCACGCTCATCATCAAGACACACTGGTCCCGTGGCAAACTCATGTTCCGGAATGACCTCTCCGCGGAGCGCCCCGCCGTCCTCAGAGTATCCTGGAAACCAAGAGTGGGAAACGGAACAAGCCACAGGGTCAGTTCTTACCGCATGACCCGGGGCAGAACCTCAGGGGAAAGGACCACCAGGAAACCCCGGAGGTGTCTTTGCCTCCGACGGCAGGGATGTCTCAAGATGGATGTCAGTCCCCACGGTTAGTCTCTGAGCCTCTGAGAGGCGGGCCGCTGTCACCTACCCGTCCACCTCCAATGCCTGAAACTTTCTGTCTCTGGAGTTCTCCAAGAGACAAAGGGTTAATGCTGCTTGTTAAGCAAACAAGCCCCGTGGGAAGCCTGTGAAGGCCAGAGACCCAGGCGAAGGCTGTTACAGGCCGCACCTGCCAGGGACCACGCAACCACAGCGCTCCACCCCCAGAGGGCCGAGAGGAGAAGGTGGCCCCGACGGTGACGCTCCCGGTGGGCCCCACCTCCACTCACCTGGCACAGTGGAGGTGGAAGATGAGCTGGGCCTGGCTACAGTCGCTGCGTACGTCTGAGGTAAGGAAGGTCTGAGGTGGTTTTCTTTGTTCTCTTCTGTGGATCCGGAGCCGAGCAAGCTACTTGCAGCAATGAAGGGGGAGGGAGGATAAAAGAAATCACCACGAATCTAGGACACCTCCAAAGGAAGAGCAGAGGCCTGCACCTGGCTACTGGGTATGAATTACCCGCTGGGACGCTGCTGGGTCAGTGTGAACTCAAGGAGCCCGAAAGTGCCAGGGGTCAGTTATGTTCAAAGGGACCCCCTTCCCTTATATTTAATAAGCAAAGATTGGCCCTCTGTCCTTCCTGGCACCCTCAGGCAGGGACACCGAGACACGCTAACATAGACGGGGCAGAGGGGAAGGTGTGGTGGCAGCTTGTCCACAGCAAGACGAGGCCAGCTTGCACTTGTCACACAAGTTCAGAGGACTTTTCAAGTCAGGGCTGTGACATTTCTGAATGCCCACTGGGGCTGAGCCAAGCAGGGAGACCTTCTAGTTGGAGTGTCGTCCATCCCGGCACTGTCCAGGGGGGACAACACACAGAAGACACCTGACAGAGAGCTTGACCCAGAGCAGGTGCCTGCCCCGGGTTGCCCCTGAAACTGCTGGTGAGCCGGGAAGGAAAGCAGGGGCACTGAAGCTGGTCACTGTTCCCTCTCCGGCAGCAGCTCGGGGGACACCGTCTGAAAGCTGCAGTCTTTACCTGTGGGTCTTGATTAGAACACACTCTCCTCCATCCTGCGGGTCCAGGTTGTAGATGTAAAGGTGTCCACTGGAGGAGGCGACCAGCAGCCTTGGCAGTTTCTGGATCCTAAGAGCCAAGTGACACATACACTCTGAGAGCAGGAACAGGGTGGGTAACGGTCAGCCTCCCCGGACGACTAGCATCAATGCTCTTCCCCTGCCACCAACAATCCTCGGCCCTGCTGGTCCAGGTCCAGGCTCGGGCCATTCCTTGGCCTTCTGCTCACTGCCCACTGGCAGGATTATTTCTGGTCTTTGAACATAATTGTGTGGATGAGGCAAAACGAGGTGTGTCGGCGCTATTATCCTGTGGAAGCTACTGCCAGCGAGCACCCTGGCATACCCAAACGGCCACGTCCCTCGCTCACATGGATCTCAGCCCTTGACAGGGACAGAAAGGAAGTGTACTGTCCGCTCACCTTCTTAGGTGGTTAGGTTCATGACATTTAAAAAATGTGCCATTACTTTAATCAACTCCCCTAAACTTCTTAAATAAGATACCCGTCAGCCCCTAGGGGTTGGAATCTAGACAGTGGGACTTGAAGCTTTTTACCTAATAGCACAAAAATAGAGATGGTTTTCAAGACAGTGTCATTATACCCAGCTTCCGGCTGGCCTCTGAGAATCCATATTAAATCCAGAGAGGAAGAGCAGCGGCTTAGGTCCGCTCACCCTTCTTTTGGGCCACCTTTCCTTTCTTTCCTGCCACCTTTGGGGGTTGTGAGCACTGGGCGAGTACATGATACAGGTGTGTCTGTGTAGGGCGGGTGCACGGTACATACGTGGAGAGGGTGCAGATATTCCTCTGCCCCGAGAAGTTCAAGCGTCCGGTGGCAAAAGCCCTGTCCTGATTCATCATGTCCGACACCTGGGCGGGGAGGTAGTTGGTAGCAGCCATGAACATCTTTCCCATGTAGCCACTCCAGGTGGAAGGTTCTTCTGGGCGACTGGGGAACAATTAGAGGCAAGGGTAGGACGGGGCGGCAGGTGCTGGCCTCCGTCCAGCCATCTGCATGCCCATGTTCTTAGCTGCCCTTACCGCAGGAGCTGTCCCTTAGCACAGTGTTCTGCCCACAAGACACATTATTCTGGCAATTACAGAACAGCATCAGGGACCTGTTTGTCCTTCACAAGAGCCACTGTAAAGCTGTTAAGAGGTTCCCAGTGCTACCGCTTGCTTACATTAAAAGAGTGTATCAGATGATCAGTCTGATTCCTAGATTTCCAAAAGAGGGCAAGGGGAGAGAATGAGATGGAATTGATATGTGGGCCCTGAGAAATGAGCTGGAGCCTGTGCAGGGCCCAGGGAAGAACACACAGATCTCAGCGTGAAACCTCCCGAGCCAGACTGAGTGGGAAGAGAGCTTCCGGGTGAGAAGCTTTGGGCAGCGTCTGGGTATGGCCCTGGCCACCTGGTACCCAGCATTCTTAATGCCGAGAAAATTCACAGGGACCTGGTAGGTCCCCTCTGGCCTCCGAACTTCATCCTAATGCCTCTACCAGATAAAGGGGTAACTGCTCCATTGGTGAGAGACACCTCCACCACTGTGTTCCTCACAGTGGGTGGCAAATCAAGGACCAGGGCTACCACACGCACTCCCAGGGTCCCTTGCTGGGACCCCCTCATCTGTGGGAGCAGATCCTGGTGGGACATGGACACTGCAGCCCAGAAGGCCTGCAGTGGGCTTGTTTCTCAGGTTGCTAACTGGCTAGGTGGTCTTTGGATGAACCTGTCTGGGCCTTGATGTTCTCAACTGAAAGTGACCCTCTAGACACCCTGTACTCATGGTCCTGGAGCCCCGAGTTCCAGGTTGGGACGTATGAGGAGGAGTAACAACCAGACCCTGTGTGCACAGCAGGGACACAGCACAGGGGCGGAGAGAGAAAGCCACACGGGCAATTGTGTGGGGCCACGTCAATGGTACAGGAGCTCCTCCAGGGTCACAGAGGAGCAGAGGTGGACGAGGCTCTTGAGCCCCTCCTGGTAGGCTTGCTGGGAGGACTATGGGAGCCACGTACAGCTTGGCATGTGACAAGTGCAGTTATAAGATGGTTTCTCTGAGGCTCAAGGGCTTTGAGAGGCTCTGGGTGGTGGCAGCCAGGCTCTGTGGGCAAGAAAGGATCTGGGAGCTTCAGAATATAAGGAGAGAAGGTTTCTGAGGAGGAGTGACATTTTCAGAAATTAATCCAGCAGGAAGATATGGGATGTATTTACTGGTAAAAGTCACCAGAAAGAAGAGAGAAGGTTAACAAAATTAAAGGCATGGGCAAGGAGGGGCAGGAGCCGGTGAGGCAGGACTAAAGAGGCATGTCATACAGGACACACAACACTTCATGGACAGGCTGCGGGAGCATCCAGAAGGGCTGGAAGGTTCTGCCCCTGGTCACCTGTGGTCACTGACAGAAGCAGGAGAGCTGGGAGAGGGCAGTGAGTTTCCTGTCCTAAGCACCAGCCACAGGCCCAGGAGACAGGGCTGGAGCAGCATGTGGGAGCGCTTGGTCATTCGGGGACCTCCAGGGCCCAGCTGACTACAATGGTGATGAGCAGAAGCTCCAGGAGAGACCAGGGCTAAGGTCCAAAAGTTGTCTGGAAAGTACAGAAAAGTCTAGAAAGCAGAGACAGCCTCTGGGGAGAGTGTGTGGAGTAAGAAGTGTAGGGCAAACCAAGCTTTGGGATACGTCCCCAGAGGGACGGGTAGAGGGCTCTGGGGAGGACAGATGTGGGGTGAGGTGACCAGGGAAGAGGCTTCAGAGCACCGCTCTTCCCGGAGGAGAGGCAGATGGGAAACCACAGCAACGTGGCTGCTGGTGCCCAGGCACCCAGAGTCTACACTCGATGCTCACTGGCCACTCTGGGCTCCGCAGAAGCCTGTGGGGGTGTGAGGGCAGTAAGATTGCTGTGGATCTGGACCTCGAGACAGGCTGGCTGTAAGCAGGACTCTGAAAGCTCAGTTGACACCTCCTATCTGCTGCCTTCTACAAACACTGTGGGCCGAGAGAGGAGGGCGGGAGGCTGAGTGAGCTGCTCTCCACCGATGACCCTGCCACCCGCTCTCAGAGTGTAACTGAGCAAAAAAATCACGAACACTCCATGTTTCAGTTCCCTAAGGTGACACCAAAAACAGGTGTCAAGCACATGAGGTGCCTGAGCCTGAGGAAAGGCATGAGCCCTGTGCTGTGCTGCCAGAATCCGGGTCTGGAGCATGTGGGGCAGGGAGGACAGCGCCAGGTGACACTGCGTGGTCGATGCCTGAGAGAGGGGAATCCTCCACCTCATCCCAGTGCAGAGGGCTCCTGAAGCGAACAGGGTCACGCACCAGCAGGTGCTCAACAGCTGTAAACAAACACCCACACACCCTGGCAGGCAGAATTCCTAGGAAGGGCCCCAAGACTCCACACCCTGGTCCCCGGAGCCTGTGATGGGGATGAGATAAGCTCCAAGCTGTGCTCTGTTATGTGGCCCAGGTGACTGCCCAGCTGGGCTTGCTCTAGTCACATGTGTGTTCCCTTAAAAGCTGAGCACTTTTTCTGACTGGTGGCAGAAAAAGAAGGCAGAAGGGCAAGTGGGACAAGTCAAAGGTATGACAAGGAACTGACACGTTGTTGCTGGTTTGAAGGCTACATAAGGAGCGGGTGGCCTCTTGGAGATGAGAGCAGCTCCCTGCTGACAGGCAGCAAGGAAGCGGAGACCCCACTGCCACCACCTCAAGCACCTGCATTCTTGCTAGTGACAGGAATGAGCCCAGAAGAAGCCTCAAAGCTGCTGATGAGAACACAGCTGGCATTAGGACAGCTCCATTTTGCCCTTGAGAGACCCTGAGCAGAGAATCCAGCCATGCCATTCTGGGCTTCTGATCTCCAGAATTGTGAGATAACAAATGTGTGCTGTTTGAAGCCATTACATTGGGCTGATTTGTTATAGCAGCAGTAGGAAACTGATACATACATCCCTGGCTACACTGTGACAGATACTTTATGGTCAACCCTCCCTCCACTCCTGTCACTCGGGGACACTGGAAATGTTTACCAAGCACTCATGTGGTGGCAATAGATATTAGATGTTGTTATATTCATAATGCCCCTGGTTAACACTTATTGGTGCTTTCTACCTGCCAGGCACCGGGCTACGCTAAATGCTTTATAACCCACACTCAGGCCATGCTCCTTGCAAGATGTGTGTACTATCATTACATTGGTTCTGCAGATGAGGAAACTGAAACACAGAAAGACTAAATGACCTTCCCAGGGTATCACAGCTCCTACGGGGCTGAGCTGGGGTTTGGTCTCAGCATCTTGGCCCCAGATTTTGAGCTTTCATGCATGATGCCACAAAAATTTTGTTAACATATACTTTTCCACTTTGGGGAAGACAAAGCCGAGTTGATAGCACTCAGGAGAAATCTCCCATGCTGAGAGTAAGCAGGGCCTGCCTACTTTTGTCTGGTGAGTGCTCTGTGTTGAGTGTGGCACTTGCCTGGTGGGGAGGTGCTCCAGCTTGAAGATGTGCACGGTTTCAGTGTTGCTGGAGGCGCACAGGAACTGCGAGTCCATGCTGAAAACTAGGGAGCTGATTGTCACATACCTAGGAACAGCAACACAGGCAGTGAGCCAGAAAAACGCGGGCTGTCACCTTGTAGTTCCAAGATCAGCCCTATGAGAAAAGTGAATGTGTCAACACTGAAGAGCTGGGTGTTCTACCTCCTTCACTGCGGTGCTGTTCATATGTAGAAAGCAGCATCAGAAAGGTTCCCAAAGGGTCACAGGCTTAGGCGTGAAGCACCGAGGTGTGGCCCATCCTCCCAGCCAGCCAGGGGCAGGCTCGCACCTTCCTGGCATCTTGCAAACCCCCCTGCTGCTCTGTCACCCATCCAGCTGCAAACCAGACAGCAGTCACACTTTACATTACCCTGTATCTCCATGAAGGGCATGGGGACTTATTTTTGGATTGTGACACCCTGGCTCTCTTTTCTCCTGGCTGACTACCCAGCAGGAAAGGGGTCACAGGGCTGAACTCTCAAGTTCAAACAGCTCCTCTGCTCTTGGTTTTACTAGGCCTCAGCTGGAGCCCTGGAGTTAATTACCTGAGAAAGGACAGCAATACCTCCTCTAGGTGGGAGGGGCCACACGACCATCTCTAGCCTTTCCCTAGACAGTGCCACCAGCCACTGCAGGACTTCTGTGGGGACTTTCAAATGGTTTGACACTGAACACACACCTTTTCATCCCTCTCCGAAACTCGTAGAGCTTTTGCCCGTCAGGTACAGAGAACACCCGGATGACTGTGCCCTGGAAAAGAAAGCAGGTGGACGTGTCCCAATTGCCCATGGCTTCACACAGAGATGTCCCTTTAGAGAGGAATTTCTTTTATTGGGTTTGAACATCTGTCTCTGAGGAGGAAGCACAAAGTGTTGCACATAGAAGCATTTAAATTTGTGCATGTGCCAAACAAGCAATTTTTGGAACATGTTTTAAATATTCTCGGTTTCCCTTTCCTCCCCTGCCCCAGCCCATGGCTCTGTGTGTGTGTTTCCCAAACTACCCTGGCATCCTAGAATATCCTGCCTCTGCCTATCAAAATACACACGCTTTTTATGGAATTTGAAATTCAACTGGATCACCTCCCCTGATTATTCCAGTCAGAAAAGATCAGTGTCTCCAGCTAAATAGCAGAGCTTTTATTTATACTGCGTTTATGAAATGTAGCATCCACCTGTATCTATGGATGACATGCATACACATTTCTCAGGCCCCAAGACTTTGTGCCAAGTGTCTTGTACCTTATCTAATATGGGCCTTTGCTTGACTGAATTAACAAATGCATTAATAGACCACAACATGCAGGGACTAGAAATCCTCACTTGGAAACAAATTCTGAGCAGGCCCGAGACCAGCTGGCCTCATGTCACCAGCCTTGTTGCATCAGATCTCTGGGCATCTCAGGAGCCATCCAGGGGACTCCCTGATGGCAGGAGATGCTGGTGTATACTCACTTTCTCAGATGCGCTTGCTAGTTTGGAGCCTGAGGAGTTGAAGGCGATGGCAGCCAGCGTCCCTTCATGGGCAGCGATGGTACAGACGGTTTTCTGTTGGTGAAAAGGAGAAACGCATATAGGTGCTGGGGAGGAAGGAAGATGGATTCCATCTCCCTCTCCTTCCTCTTTTCTTCCTTCTCTTTCTCTTGCCGGGCTTTCTCTGTCTCCCTTCTTTCCACCAAAGTTTTTGCATATGAGCCGCACGTCCTTTTGCTAGTGTATGGAGATCTGATTTCGAAGCTACTCCATTTCTATCCCTTCTCCTGCCCTTGGAAGATGGGTCACAGTTGTGCCTGGTGCTGTGGTGCTGTCATTGGGCTCTCCAGGGCACGCCTCTTCAGGGGACTTCCCACAGCAAAGCTGCCCTGCTCTCTGAAGCCTCAGAGACCAGATGGCAGGAAACGTGGACCAGCTGCACTCTGTCTCAGGCCACAGCTTGGTGACTCGGTGCAGTGTGACCCATCCAATCAGACAATCAGCCACCATCTGCCAAGTGATTCCATTCTACTGCAGATGTTCTGCCCTGGCCCGGCATGTTCTGCCTCCCAGTGATGCTGTCTGACGGCAAGGCCCAGGGCAAATATCATCACCTTCTCCCCACACCCAGCTGCTATGACCAGAAAACACCCCCAGCGTTGCATCCACCTCTACACTCCTTATCCTCCACCATGACGGGCTCCTTATCACATTCCATTCATCACACAGCCAAGCAGATGGGAGGGCGCTTGGGGACCACTGTCAACTTACCAGGGAGTTTCCATCATAAAGCACAATCTCGCCTGTTGTCAGGCTTCCAGGATAGGCCAGGTAAGAATTGGAATGGTTGATAGAGAGGGCACACAGACCTGGCAAAGAACAAACAGGAGATAACTAGCCAGTGTCCCAGGGGAGAACATGGTGCACTTGAAAAGGGCCCCTGAAAACGGCACAACTAGAGCGCCACCTTCTGGTGAGGGAGGGGTGGCGTGCAGACATTGACTTTCCCTTGATTATTCTTATCACAGGATTCCAAGAAAGAGAATTCACAGAGGAAGAGCTCCTAATTTAATGCTGGCCATGTTCTCTCCATGGCTAAGCAATCAGAATGCAGAATATTAAAAATGCTCTCCTTCACATTTTCTTACCTCGGGGCTCTGAAAAATCATCGAATTCTCTACCAATTCCATTCCCCTCTGGGGCTACATGAGAATTTAGTCATAACTGAAATAGAACTTTCTATTACGAAAGGTCAGCATGTGTTAGCTTCTCGGCAAGAGATTAAATACAGTGGGCCAGTAATTTCAAGTTTGAGGACAGGAGAGGCAAAGGGCCTATGTAGAAATTGTTTGTTTCTGAGTTGACTGTCCCGCCTTGATAAGGGACCTGGCACCTGCAGGGTGGCAGTTATTGGAGCTGTGGGTCTGTGTAAAGATAGTGCCTTATCTTGGAAACAACTAAAAACAGGACATTCAGGATTTAGGATGCGTTGGCAATCATCTAGAAGTGTCAATAGCCAATCAAACTTTGAAACTACGTAAGTCATTTTTATTTACAAGAGGATTCAAGGGTTATGTGAGTCCCAAGAGCATTTAAATAAAGACTTTTTACAGCATTTATTTATTATTTTTTTGATTCTGGGGATCAATTAAACCCAAGGCCTCTCTCGCGCTAGGAAAATGCTCTACCACTGAGCTATATCTCCACCCCCATCACAAAAATAATTTTGATTAACAGAGTTGTACATGGTAACAGTGAATTCAAGGAATTCCATAGAACCAAAGCATCACTAGAATAGGAACATCATTAGGTTACGCAGGGGAGACATCTTTTTTATATGAATTTAAAAAGACCAGGGAACTGACAAGTTAGTATGTTAAGTGGTCTTATAAAATTTTAAGAAAAATTTTAGATCAGGCTGGGAAACTCCTTACCTAATCTTTCGGGAGAGGAGAGCAGAGAAAAACGAACACACACACATTAAAATTGGAGTCGAGGTCCTGTGTCCTGTTCCGGCTTTGCTGGATATGCAGCCTGGCTGTGGTGTCATCACCCACCACCCAGAACTGCAGGCGGAAAGTGGTGGGCCCTGGCACCCTAACTACGTGTTTGGCACTGTTTCCACCCCCTTGTCTGTACAAGGTCACTCCTGGCCCTGGTCTTAGAGGCAGGCGGTCACTCACACCTTTCCAGTTTTGCTCTCAGAACCCCAACTCCCTTCCCCTCCTGAGTTCATTGCAATCCAGTATAATTTCAAGGACAGCTGGGCAGGTGGAAGGGAACCTGGCCCTATGGGATCAGCACCATCCTCCCTCCCTGTCACAGGGCCAGGGAGGAGCAAAAGAAGAGAGGCTGAGATAGAAAGTGGCAACCGTGGAAGGACTGAGCACCACACTCAAGAGTTAAGATCTCACAAATGCAGTGAATAATAACAGGGCTTCTGGGCACATGTTTGGGGAAAAAAAACCAAAACAGTGTTAAAATTGCAGTGAGGTACTACCACTTGCCGTCCACCAGGATGGCTGGAGTAAAAGAGACAGGTAATAAATGCTGGCAAGGAGATGGCAAGATTGCAAGCTTGTACACTGCTGGTGGAAATGTAACATGGGCAGTGCTTTGGAAGGCCTAGGAGTTCCTCAGAAGTTGGAGCATGGGATTATCCCGTGACCAGGAGATTATATATTTATATATATATATCTCCAAGAGGAAACATTATGTTAAAGAGATAGAAGCGATTCACAAAAGACCATATACTGTATGAACCTGCAGTCATGAAATGTCCAGGACACGTAAATCTATAGGGACAGAAACTAAACTGGGCTTGCCTTCGGTTGGGGGAATGTAGGCTGATAGCTAAGAGGGACAGGTTTTCTTTTGGGGAGTAACAAAAATGTTCTAAAATTAATTGTGATAGTAGTTACATAATTCTATGAAAAGGCTAAAAGTTATTAAATTGTGTACTTTGAATGGACAGATTCTATAGCATGTGATTCTATATCGATAGTTATTTTTTTAACCTTTTTTGGTCATCCCCAGTACTGGAGATGGAACCCAGACTTTGCACATGATAGGCAAGTGCTCTACCATTGAGCTGCGCCCCCAGCCCAGGTTTTGTTCTTATTATTTAAAAAAAGGCAGCATTCTCAAAATACTAATCCAGCAGAGACAGGCCTGACACCTTTCTGCCAGGTATGACTCTGGCGAGGCATATGTGGGCCTCTCGGCTCTGTTTCCTATCTGACATGGGGGGCTCCAGTGACGGAGGTCTTTCCCGCCTTAACATTCCAAGTTGCCAAGCCTTCCTTTATTTACTTGCCCTGCCTCTGAAAATATGGAGCACATCCTTAATGCAGTGAGAGCTAGGAGGTCTTTAAACAGAAGCACTGGACAAACACTTCCGGCTGTCCTTCAGAATTTTAGGTTAAGATATAAATATCCCGGACAGGAAGAAAAGCTTAAGCATTTTTAGGTGACTTTGAACTTTCTGCAGAATGAGATGAACAAGTGTAGAATGAGGTGAAGCTAGATGAGGGACATCCTTTGTCCCCTTCTTGTTAGTACTGACAAGAAAGGGACAAAGGATAACAGCTAGGGAAGGTACATTCTGACACGTACCACCTGCTTGACAGCTGAGCCTCTGGGCTTGCATCTCTGCCAACCTATTTGAAATTAGAAGGATTCTGCACACAGGGCCTTGCGGGCTTAATGAAGGTCCCCAGAAATGCTTAACATGACTCCATTTCCTGTGATCCAAGTTTCAAAAAATCCAATCAGCTACCCAGATGCCTTTTCTATCTTGAGAAGCACCTAAGGCACGCAGGCAGACCTGCTTCAGGCCCAGTTATTACCATGCTTCAGTCTTCTGTTTTTGTCCCAGTGTCTTTTTTAGAAATAAAGTGGGCTATTTCCTCAATATTATTTTATAACATAATAGTGATGGTGCAGCACATTTGTAATGCCCAGAAAGTATGGAGAGGAAAAAACAATCATCCATTATTCTAAACTCAGGCTTTTTGCTCCTCTCAGCATCGGAACACATTTTCTTCTCGTTGTTTTTCTATGTGTAAATGAGGTTTTGCTGTGGCTTTCGACTTGCTTTAGACTTGACACATATTTTTTGTAAATCATTGTCAGCTGTCATTTCACTGAAATTGTTTGGCTGTAATTCTTCCACAGCTGGAAAAGAAGGGCCTGGTATCAATTCCAGAATCAATGACATCATAGACTAGAATTAGAAAGAACCCTGTGATCCTCACTTATTCTCACCCTGGTATTTAGGGTATTACATGTCGAACTTCGGCAACTCAGAGGGAACCGATTTATAAAATGCAGTTCCCTCTGAGTTGATTAATGCCTCAGAAGATGCTTTTCAGGGCTGGGGATGTAGCTCAGTGGTACAGTGCGTGCTTAGCATGCATGAGACCCTGGGTTGAATCCCTGGCACCACACGGGCACCCACACACACAAATGCTGTGCACCGCATACATTCTATGCTACTCAAAAGGGAGCTCTTTACACTACTGTGTTATCATTTGCAGAAAGTGGACTTGCTAGGGAATCGACCACAACTCTGATCTATATGATCACATTGCTGTGTGATAGCGAAGGCTGGGAAAGGTGGTCAGGTGTGTGACTTCCCCATCCCGAGTTCTACAACTGGCAGGATTTTCATGGAGATTTCCACCCCTGACTGCTTAGGGTATGGACTGCTGTGCTAGCAGGAAATTAACTTTGAGCCCCGTCTGGACAAACTCTTTAGAGGAAACGGCCTGCAATCTTTGACACAACAGGAATGGACATGACACAAACACAGACAGAAGGAAGGAAATTTACAGGTTTGCTAGATACCGAGCATGAAGCAACAGGGGAACTCTAGGTCTAACTTAGCTGCAGTTCACTAGATGAAAAAATGTTTTCATACATTCAGAATTCGTGTGCTAAAGCTAATTACACCAGTGATTCTGTTTTCCTTCTGTACTCAGTAAGGATTTATAAATCCAGAGCCTGACTTTCCATCTCATATTCTTGTTCAGAAAATAAACTGGAGAATGAGAACACAAAGGGGACTCTGAGGATTTTAGACTCATGGCTTTGATGGCTTGGAGACCTCTGAAGGTTCCCAAGCGAGGAACTGGTCATGTTACTGAAGCTTTGGCCTTCATGGGGTCTGCCCTATGGGACGAGGGGGGACAGTGAGTGAGCCTAGATGACCAGCCATGTGGACATGCCACTTGCCTTGGCTCTGTCACATATGACCTCAGTTAATCTTCCCCATGTCACTCTGTGGGCTAAAAACTGATCATCTCATTTTACTGAAGTAGGAAGGGAGCTTAGTTGGAGCCAAGGTGATAATTACAAACTTGGGATTGGAAAAGGGTCTTGGGCCATCGCTCCAGAGAACATCAGAGGAATAAAAGGACCCATTTCGGTCAACCTGAGCCTGGTCTTTCTGGAGGAAATGCTTGCTCTGTGCCTGGATCCTTTTATAATGTTTATCCAAAATCAAGAAAATGCTTCCCATCACTTCTAATTTTCCCGAAGGTAAAAATTATTCCTTTTATGAGCAATTTCTCTCTAACGAGAAACACAAATAGCCCCAAGCTTATAAACCTTATTTTCTCCCTGTTTCGCCTCACCACAAAATGTAAGGCAATCAACCAGTTTTCTGAGCTTAGGATAAACAAGTACAGTTGTGCACCGTGTAAGGGCTTTTCCCTCCACGACGGTCCCCGTAAATGATGGGGTGCAGCACATGCCCGTGTGTCGTGGGCTGCACTACGCAGGCTTATGCAAGTACATGCTAGGGTGCCCGCATAACACCGGACTCACCTCGTGGCACGTTTCCTCAGAACACATCCCCAGCGTTAAGTGACACATGCTGTACATTTGATTAAAAATACGACCAAATGGGGAAGAACTTCCCTTTTTGTGGGGGCTGGGGGACTTGCCTCTGTGCTGAAGGAGCCCTGTCTGGCCTGATTGGCCAAGTGTGGGACAGGGGTGAGGCAGGAAGTGGATTAACTGCGCCCAACTTACTGCTCATCAAGGACACGGAGAGCACACCCATCAGGGCCCAGCTCAGGTGGACAGGCGAGCCTCTCATGCCACAGATAGGACACATCTTCCAGTCTGCTGTCACACCCTAAAGTTCAACACCAAAGGCCACGAGGGCCCTGCTCGTACTGGCCTGGGACAGCCTCTCGGGGAACTAGTGCCAGCTAGGTTTTGGGTTCCCAGCTGCCATATCTGCACCTGTTGGTACCTATGCTGCAGAACATCTGCAAAAAAAACCACTTTTCCAGATGTTTCAGCCCCTCATTCTTAAAACAGAAACCATCACAACCTCTCCTTCCCTTTTGTGCACTTTGTTTCAAAGTCATTATCTCACAGAACTTTAAAACAGCCTCAATGTTATGAAGGGCGTGGGGGGCATGCTGCTCAGTGGTAAAGCACATGGTTAGCCTGTGTGGGCCTTGCCACAGCCCGGCTGCAGCAAAATAGCTGGGGGGGGGGGTGACGAGCAACTTGTGTAGATTGATACAGCAGGAGTGGGAGCCGTTTATTGTAGGACAGGAGGGGTATATAGACATTCCACACAGCTTATCTTAATTAACATAAAATAGATACAGCAGTCAACCAATAAGGAATCTCCACACTTAATGGCTCCCTGGCTTTACTTCACAAACCACTCCCTCTGCAAAATTCCAGGCGCCATCTTGACTTGCTTACAGACTCTAACAAGGCCTGAGCACCCGCTCACCCCCTGCAAAGTCCTGAGGTCCACAGCAAAGGGCCAGACATAACTGACATGAAGAGGAAGAAAGGAAGTACTGTAAAGATTCACTGTACAGAGGCTGCGCTGGTCACTTCAGCAATCACTGCCCCATTTAAAAGGCTCTGATGATGTTGTGGATGGCTCTTATTATCCCATCTTACAGAGAAGGAAACCAAGGCTCTTAAAGTCCAGGTCATGGAGCCGCGTGGATCTTGAAATGGGTCGAATGTTAAAGAATTAGGAAGACACAGTAAAGGGAAGCAGTCACTTAATGGTACTAAATTGGAATACAATGTATAAGTATTAACCTGAGTCCTAAGATACATAGATTGCCCTCAGGTGGTGATTCTCCACCCCCAAAAAGAAATTTTTTTTTCTGTTCACTTCTAGCTCGACAGATTTATACATATTATCATCTGCTCTTTCAATCTAACAGATCCTAATTATTTCTAGTCTTAAATACCAGAAATGTATTAAACAGTATTAAATCCTGAGAATTTAGTCAAATCCAAAATCCTAGCATTATCACCCAAGTCAGAGAGTTCTTTGTAATGTACTAAAACACATTCTCTCCAGATTGTCTTTCTCCTAGTCACACACACACACCAAGTCAAAACCTGCCTCTAATTATTACACCTACTCTGTAATGAATGAACGCAAACAGTGGGGGTAAACACCTTTGAACATCAGGCACGCGAAATCTCCTACGTGTTACCTTACATGCCTCGGCCCATTTGCTAACACAGGTCCCAGATGAAAGGTGCTTCTTTTGGGCTGCAGTGATAGGCCCCACACTCCTCTTGCAGGACGCACAGCCTCACGCAATTTGAATCTGCAGCCATTAAGATGAAACTTCAAGGTAAACACACTAAGACTTAGGAAGTCTATGCGGTGTTCAGGTTTTTAGTCTAGGTAGAAAACACAGCTTAGGAAAGAAGATTGCCCATGAGCTGGGGGCTTTGGTCCCACTGTTAGATCTCACCTGTTGGGTTTGCAGGAATATCCAGGAGGGTCTTCAACAGCTTCATATCTTTAATGTTGTGTATATAAATGGACTCCTCCAGGCACACCAGCAGCCTCTGTAATCACACAGACCCATCAGTCTCCCACACCGGTTCCTTGTAAAAGGCCCCCAAATCCACTTCAAATGCTTCTCCTTCTTATGAGTCCTAACTTGAGTCTATGCGTAAAGGAAAAAGAATTTTGATGATGCCTTTTGAAGATTATGTTTATGTATTTACATGTACACGCACATGCACGCGCAACGCACACACATACACACACACACACACACACACCATCATCCATTGGAACAGAAACTTAAACTATAAGATCCTAAGAAATTTTATTTAGAAACTGGGTTTTCTCCTTCCATCGTTTGGTATTTCCCTTTAGAACAGGGATATCTGTACACTTGAGTAAAATCCTCTTTTCACTTAAGACAATTTTGGGTAACCACCTCCATTCTTGTCCCCACTTGACAGGATGACTTTCAATAATGGTAACAAAGTTCTCCCTCTTACACAAACGAGGATTTCTTTGCGCTTTCTGTATAGCCAAAATTTCACCCCTCTCCAAATTCATGTGGAATATCCCGAATGCAAAAAATTTGAATGTGCCAGTGAAGTTTGACCTCTAGCGTTAGAGACTTTCAGATTTAGGGGCATTTTAGATTTTGGATATTCAGATTAGGGATGAACAACCAGCAAAGTCTATGCCCATATTTCAAAATCTGAATAACTCTGAAATCTGAAACACTTCTGGTCCCAAGCATTTTGGATAAGGGATGCTCGACCTCTAATTACCAGCTCTGCCTTCTTTCCACTTCAACTCGCCTCCTGAACCACCTCTGGGCCATTCCCTGAGCCCTGGTAAAGGGAACTGGCGACTCCCTAGGCCCTCACCTTGAGGTCCCCTCCTGAGCCCCAAACCCAGGGCTCCCCTGGGCTCAGCCCCACCCTCGGGCACTCTCCACTCCTTTCCTCTTCAGACGCTAGCTGGTCAGGTTCAGCGTCTCTTCCCGACCGTGGTGCTCTGCTTTGGGGAACGTGATCTGGGTGCAGGTGCAGGTGTTGGGGCTGGGGAGGGGGTGCAGAGAAGGCAGCTTCCCCCTTCGGAGCAGCTGCCTCTGCCCCCTGCACGCCTGACTTGGCTCCCCAGGCTGGAGCTTCTCAGGCTCGGTTGAGGACCAGAATCCCTCAAGGAGCAAGCCTTGGACTCTCCCCTGGAGGTTCCAGTTTGGGGCATCTCTCAACGTGTACCCCAGGTGATTATGAGGCCCAGTTTTGAGAACCACTGTTCTCAGCCAGTTCCTTTGATTCCAAGCACATCAGTTACCAAAAAATACTGCAGAAAGGTGGCAGGCTCTCCTCTCAGGAAGCCTCTTCACAGCTCAGAAAAATGGAGACTGTTGACTTTAACCAGGCAGAAAAATAAAGTTCAAACATTTTTTTTCTATTTTAATGAAGGCCTGAGACTGAGTGCTGAGAGGTAAAATACCTTTAACAGGGTCTCAACACTGATGACAAATATTAGTATTTCTCCGTGAATATTTAGTCTCTGATTACCCGATGTCTTTGCCGGTCACCAGCCTAGGCCCTGGAGTGCCTGATATTACTCTATGGCTGTTTAGGTCCTGAGGTTTCGGAGTCCTCCTCCAGCTCCGCCTAGCCCCGCAGGGGTCCCCAGGACAGCAGGGCCCAACAGCGCCTGGAGCAGGCAGCCCCTCCTCAGAGCTTGTCTGATGCTCTGCATAGTTTCCCACGGGCTCCAACAGCACCATCTGCTCTGTGTCCCACTCAGCTGAATTTCAGGTCACCCCCACGCTGGCTGCAGACAAGAATAAAAAGGGAGAGAAGCAGACAGAAGCGCGGGGGGGAGGAGGAGGCGCTTAGCAGGAGAGCAATTGAGGTTGGACCAGCCTGGTAACTGGATTCTTAACCATCTCAACCAGAACTCGGCCAGTCTCAGCAGAACCAGGGCCTTGTTTCAGCTCGGCCTGTTACTCTGACTTTCATCTACTTTTCTACATTTTATAAATAATCACTCCTATTTATTTGTTTATTTTGTTATCAGGGATTCAACTCGGGCACTTGACCACTGAGCCACACCCCCAGCCCTATTTTGTATTTTATTTAGAGACAGGGTCTCACAGAGTTGCTTAGGGCCTCACTTTTGCTGAGGCTGCTTTGAACTCTTGATCCTCCTGTCTCGGCCTCCTGAGTGGCTGGGATTACAGGTGTGCACCACCACATCCAGAACTCCTTTTTATAAATTAAGAAAAGTTTACAGAATTTACCTTTGAGCACCAGAGACTTAGCCTCAAAGGCTTCGGTCTGATCAATCTGTAGTTGAATTGCAGGGAGCAGAATTGTAAAAGTTTGTGTTTCTAAATATATCTTGTTTATTGTCTTCATTCTATAAATACATTTTCCAGTTAAATATAAGGGGAAATAATACCAACTAAAAATGACACACAATTCCTAAGTATTTTTTTCTTTCTTTATATTTAGAGGAAAATGGGGATTTTATTTCCTTATAACTCCTATGCACATCTGTAATTTCCCCTGGCGTTTTAGGACTGTGTGCCTGAAGATGCCGGAGTGGGCTGACTACTGCAGGACAGACGCACCAACTTCCCCCTTTTCATTTCGCTTGGGTGGTATCTCTGCAGGTGCCCCCCCGCCCGACCTGGCAAGAAGAGGCTGCAGCCCTGAACTGCCTAAGCCAAAGTTAAGTTCCAAACCTGGACATTTTAAGAAATGCACACCTTAAACACTTTCCAGATCTGCTTCAGCTAATTTCCTTAGGAGAAGAAATGCTCAAGGAAGGATGACCGGTAGGTCTGGCTGTCCTTGAGCCTCATGCTGGGCGTTTTCCTGTTCCCCCAGACCATGGGGGATAAGAGCCTGAAGTTGACAAGTACTTTATTGAGCAGAGGCTGGTGCCTAAAGGTTGACAGACACTTGAACAATCCTTCCTTGTCCCGTTTGCTAATGAAAATACCAGGGAGGAAGAGAGAAATCATACAAGTAAATACAAGACATACTATTTGAGGGTTCTGATCTCTATAGAACATTTGACTAAGCAGTCTCAAAAAGATAGTTAGGTGCCAAAAAAAAAAAAAAAAGAAAAGAAAAAAAGAAAAAGCTATTACCTTTAAATACTGGCCACTACTCTGTGCAAAAGTAAAAATTTTGCAATAAAACTTAACATGCTACTAACAGATCTAAGAGAAAGCACTGGAGCCAAGAATTCTGCTTAAAAGCCTTCAAGTAGAAAACTTGCAATTTCCTTTCCCTCCCTTGTTGAGGCCTGCACTTCTTTTCTTTTTCACATCTGCTACTCTTCCCTGAAAAGCCCCCATCTTCCATTTCTCAGGCCATCTTTACCACCCTGCTTCCTATGGACTTCAGTGGAAAGATAGACAATCACAATAGCTGGTTGACTCAAAGCCACAATCTCTTCCTTCTCAGAAACTCAGGAAAGCACCTCATTTGTCTCATTAAAAAAAAAAAATTAATCGGCACTTAATAGTTTAGATGCAAAGAACGAAAAAACATTGTCCTCAATGAATGCCGCCATCTCCCTTTTCCTGGGTACTTCATTGAACACAAGGCTCTCAAAGCTTACACAAAGGGTCTCTTTATTTATTTATTTATTTAATAGTCATTCAGGAAATAGATACTTAGGAACCCTTTTCTTGCAAGTCTTTCAGCAGTGAATTAAAATACCATGGGCCCCTCATAGGATATAAAGTCAGTAATTCCAAGGAAAATTTATTAATATCCCAATTAACAAGAATTGATATTTTAAAGGGGATATAGTACATATTTGAGATAAGAATAATCTGACCTTCAACAAAGAAAACACTAAAAGAAAACATCTTTAAGGGTCAGTTGGAGAAGGGAAAATGGGAACAAAACTGGCCCACCAGGAAAGCCCATGCAGATGGCCGAGGAAGGTGGTCACATTGACTGGCTGCAGCACTAACCCAGGAGGGACCATGCTTCACGCAGACGTCTCGTCTTCAGAGGCTTGGCTACCATCTGCAATGAATGCCACTATCTAGGGCCAAGACTAGAAGAGTCACTCCTCTGGCTTAAGGTGTCCCTGTGGTTGCTCATTAGACAGACCCGAGCCAGAGTACTGACCCATCCTTACTCGTGTCCAGCCTGCACCCAGGGGAAGGTGCACCTACCAGCCAGTGGCCAACACTGGCTGAGAGAAAACAGGAGCCAGTAAAGACCAGGAAATATGCATCACTTAAACCAGCACATGGAGCAGGCACTCTTCACGCTGCCCACTATGACACGGGGCTGCGTGTTAAAATCCTCTGTAGTGGTGTGTGTTTCAAAGACAGTCCTCTTTGAAGATGTTCAACATTTCTTTGGCTCCAGTGAGCAGAAGCCTCAAAAGCCTGAGGAATTTATGGCCTCCTTACCTGCCGGTTCAGTCTTATGGACAAGATGTTGCTGGAGTAGCTGTAATTACAGATCTCTGTGCCCTTCTTGAAGTGATACACATTCATCTGCCGGGGTTTTGTGTGACTGACCACCACCACCAGGCTGCTAGAGAAGAGGCGCTCCACAATGTACACGTCAGGGATTTCATCTGGGAGGGAAAGCAGCAGCAAGGTCTCAAGAGGGATCGCTACACTGGGCATAGTGTATGCAGGGTCACTAATGGGCTCGAGGTCTTGCTGACTGGGTGCCCTCGGTCAGCACACACTTACGGTGACCCACCTCCCCCAAGGGAGTTTTAACCATGTCCCACGGCAGCGCTTCTAGTCCTTTCCTTAAATATCTACAGCAAAGAAGACACTAGTGACTGGGTCACAAACTCAGGATCTCCAGAGCTACTTCGGGTGTGTTGTGCACAGTGGTATCACCTCTCCAGGCCCAAGGGCTCCACTGTTTGCTCCATAAAGTACATTTGGGAGGTTGGAACAATCTCAATCTATCCTTGCCCTGTGAAGGTTTTGAAGGAGTGATTACCTGGAAGTCCCTATATTCAGAGTTCTTCTTGTCCTGCTAGAGGGATACCACTCTTGGGAGCTGGGACAGTAACACAGTTAATTCTGTACCCTCTCCCCTTGTGCTGTGCTGTCCCTCCCTCTCTGGAATCCCTAGCCTATTGAAGACCACCTGGACATGAGTATTATGATCAGGAAAGTACTACTGTTCTCAGGAGTAAGGTAGATCAGTAAGCCTTCTGAACATCAACAGGTAAGGTGTCTTTCTGAGACCACCTGGTCACATGTGTGCCTTGCTTGCGCTTGGGCAAGTCCCATAGGGAACAATATGAGGTGCATACAGAGCGAAATATTCACAAAAATGTTAAAATAACTTCTTAGAAATAAATTAGGAACCCAAAATATTATTTACTAAATCATTTTCTTCCCAGGAAACCGAAAGGCTGTGTATTCTTCACTATCATGATGGTATTCAGAATTACCCAGAGAAGACCAGAGAGTCATATCAATAAGCTGCATTATTTTTAATATTCACTAGAAATAATTCAGCATCTAATATGGGCCATGTAAATAGGATAGTGTTGCTTTATTGAAGCAAATGAAATTCCACCCTGATTGAATGGGATCAACATTCTGCAGTGCCAATAAAATGTTGGGAAAGAAGTCACAAGTGACCTTTTGGTTTGACAATTAAAAAAATGGATGACTGTGCATACAAGTATATGGAAAAGTGTCAGCAATTTGATTTCAAATGAAGGATCTCTTAATCAAGAAAGCAAATGTTACTTAAGCTAGTGCCAAATTTTAATAAGAGCTTCCTCAGGCTTTTTTTTTTTTTAAAGCAAGTGTATGCAGGCCTGCAAAATACTGACTCCTTAAGTTTGATGATTAAGGGAGTGAAAACCAGAAGGCTGAAGATTAAAGTCTAGAGAGAGGATTTGGTTGTCCCTGAGATCGCTCTCTTCTCCTCCCCCCACCGCTCTCTCACACACACTTACTGCTTCCATGGACTTGGTCCAGTTGCTCCACAGAACTCAAAGAAAACAGCTTGTAGCCAGCTTTGGTTCCAATTGCTAGGGATCTGAGGAAGATAATGACAGTGTGGGAATTACAACAGATACTGTATTCCAACCACAGATCCATCTGAAAAATAGATACCCCTTTCTCCCTAGGCTCAGAAGATGCAGGTAAACATCCATCTTCAGGGGCTCAGATCCTCTGTAACTTTCTAAATGGCAAAACACACTGTGGCAGGCAGTCAGGTACAGTAAAAGGAAAAAGATCAAAAGCCATATATATATATATATATATATATACACACACACACACACACACACACACATATATATGAGACACTAGATTCTGCATCTATATGTGTATATATATTATATATGATATATATATGTGTGTGTATAATATATATATAAATGGTGTAGAGATAGAAACTGCCTGGGTTTTGTTATCAAAGTATGGAACTTATCAGAGATGACATTTGCCCAGCTGGGCAGGTACAGAAGAGATGGAATGTTTAAGACTATTCATAATAGCTCCCCTTGCAACACATTGTTGTTTGAGATGCACTTTACCAAGAGATAAATGATTTTTTAATGACATTTTTGTTTTTGCATTTTAAAAAGAAACACATGTGCCTAGTAGAGTAGATCATTGGTAAGTAAAATTGGATAGATGCTTCCTTTTATCAGTTTCCAAGAAAATATCCCTGGTAAAGTATATAAAGTACTTTATAAACTTATAAACTCAATTGGGGAGCTTAACTGAATTTTATTTTTTTAAGTTCAAGTACTCATGTGCAGCCAGGATTGAGAACTCTCCTTTGTGCTATGTACTATAAAGCTATTATTACAACTAACAAATAAAATAAAAACTAAAAACTTATCTAGTTCAATGTAGGCTTAAAAAAAAGAAAAGAAAAATCTAGTTTTCTTAATTTTTTACTTTTCAACCGGTGGATGAAAGCAAGGTGTGATTTCAGATTTTCTTGTTCTCATGACAAGAGCAAAACAGGTTAACTTTGTCCAGCTCCTGGGAATCCCCACCCAGCTCCCTCCCTCTGTGCTCTCAGCATTGCATGGATGACCAGACACTTGCACAGAACAAACTCAGAATAAGCAGCCTGACCCTGGGCACTTCCACCCTCAGAAGGTGGGATGTCAGAATTGAAATGGACCTTAAAATGGTTTAGTCCGACTCCTTCATTTTCAAACAAATATATGCAAAGGTGAGATTCGTCCTTCCCAGGGACACAAACATTAAAATAAGACACGTACAAGCCTGGGTGCCAAGGCTCTGGTTTCACCATCTTAAAAAAGAGGTCACATGATTTTTCCCTGGAATTTTTTTCCCCCCATCTAAACATTAGCTCTTTCCTGAGACACGGGGACAGGTGATTACAGTCAACTTTTGATCAACAAGGTAGCTGGTTCTTTCCTGTAGCCCTTCCCATCACCGACCCGTTGAATAGCTAAAATGGTATCTAAATATTTGCATGACGGCAATAGTACAGTTAGAAGTGGAGACTGGTGTCCAGAACCGCAGACAAAACAGAACTGTAAAAAAGCGAGGAGCCAGGTGCAGTGACACTCCCCTGTAATTCCAGTGCTCAGGAGGCTGCAGGCAGGAGGATCGCAAGTTTGAAGCCAGTTTCTGCAACTTAGGGATACCCTGTCTCAAAATAAAAAATGTAAAAGGGGGAGATGGAGCTCAGGGCTAAAGTGTGCCTGGATTCTATCTCCATTACCAAAAAAAGCAAGCAAGTGAGGAATATCTTAGAACTTGAAAATATATTCTCTAAAGATTACTAAATTTTCTTCACTTAAGTTTTTGCACCTACATATAGACACATTTAGTTGCAAGCTAAGGTTTGTAAAGCTTGTAAAGAAAAATAAAATACCGTAACTAGAGTCTTATAAAATAATAATTAATTAATTTAATTAATTAAAAGATTTATCTTTTTTTTTTTTTTTTTTTGGTGGTGCTGGGGATTGAATCCAGAGCCTTGTGCAAGGCAAGCATTCTACCAACTAAGCTTTACCCTCAAGCCCAAGATTTAGCAACTTTTAAAATAATTTTCAAAATGTAAGCCCTGATCTTAGAACTGAAGAATTTTGGTTGTTTTGGTTTCTGAGACAAGGTCTTGCCATATTGCCCATGCTGGTCTCAAACTTGTCAGCTCTAACGATCCTCTCACTTCAGTCTCTGGAGTGGCTGGGACTACAAGTATGTAATACTGTGCCTGGCTCGGAATAATTTAATACATGTTTTAATGTCTACTGAGACCCGGAATCAAGGAATTAAGACTTAGACCTTATTTATCCATAAGACCTTCCAACAGAAACAAAATTATTTTTTTCATAATATTGAAAAACTGATATTTGACAGACAACTTCTGAATTAATGTAAATGACAATGAATTGCATATATAATCATTCAAAATATTTTCACTAAGCACTAAGCAGAACATAGAAACAAAATTCTTATCACTGTTCATGGGAATGGAGTTTGAGGCAAATACATATAACTAATCAAATTTAAAAATATATCCGAGGTATATAACATAGGGCCAAGCACAAAGTTGTAACATAGGACACTGGTAAGGACTGGTTCTCTGTACCTACCCAGCTTTTCTAGACATACTGGATTCTAAACTCAGCCTATATTTATAGAAAAAGACACATTGACATCTCTGAATACATTCAGTAAGGGGCTTGACTTATTTTAAAATCCAATGTCATACGTTCCGTGGCTCAAATTGACTGTGTGACAAGGACTTTTATTTATAGGTGAGACAGAGCTGCCCAGCAGAGTCTTCATCCAAGAAAAGACGACTGACAGTAGGAACTAAGGAAGTTAATTTTCAAAGCACCCTACAGTTTTGAAAATAACATTCAGATCCAATTGCTATAGAAAGCTGGAACTGACTCTAGAATTATTTAATAACTGCAGCAAAGAACTGTATATATTTTTTCAGATCTAATAATATCACAATGCAGAATTTGGAATATTTACTACTTAGAAGTAAACTAACTGCTTTCCTTAACCTGTGTTTAATTGAGAAGAAAAACATCACCCAGGCATTTCAACAGACACACTCTCTTGCAAAATATTTCTTACAAAACTTAAGAATTTTATCTGTTCTATCATGTGGGTTTCAACCCATGTGCAGATCTTAAAAACAGTTCAGTAGATTGCAAGCAGCTTAAAAAAAAAGACATGAAAAATACCAAAGGGTATTGCACATAATATTTGCAAATATTTTACTATATGGGTATTGGGAGATGTTCTAATATGTGATTTTTATTGTGGGTTGTGGTCAAAAAAAAAAATTGAAAGCCATTCATCTAACCAAGCTGTCAAGCTACTTGATTACACATACAGTTTTTTTTTTCAAACAAAGGCATATTGTTCAGTACAGGGTGTTTTTAAACAAACACAAAGGGAAAGGCAACCAGGGCTGCTTATGGTACTGGATGGCCTTAATTACACCACTGAATGTTCAATATTAGCATAGCTCAGCTAGTCCCCTGACTCCAGACAAGGAACACAACAGAAACTGGTACAGCAGGAAGTGGGAAACAGGGAAGTGGCCATCCCTGCCTGATCTGCCTGATGCTCTGGGTGCACATTCCAAAGAGATTATTCCATATGGTCCCCAGGACTGCTGCCATGAAAAGAAGGAAAGAAACAGGCCTTTGCTTCTAAGACAACCCTGCATATCCCGAAGCACAGTTCAGTAATCCCCAGTTCTGTGACCAAAGTCCAAAAGTGAACACCAAAGTGAAACATTAAAAATCTACTCCAGAGCAACAGGCTGGAGCTCCAGCTTCCGGGAGAGAAAGCAGTCAGGGCCCAGGAAAGGGCCCCTGGACTCCCAGAGGGGATTCTGCGTGGCTGGCTGGGCAATGGGAAAACAATCAGAGAAAGGAAAAGGTTTCTTACATCTAAAGTGGCCAGAAGAGATGCTCTGCTCTGGGGCAGGGATAGGCTGCCTCTTAGTAGAGGCCCTGCCCAGATGCCACGTTGAGATGCTCAAGGACAAATGGGAAAGTTTTTCCTGTACTCCCATCTTCCTGGGCCCTAACTACATCGTCTCGGGTTAACTTGCGACCTTCCCCTCCACTTCCATCTCCTTTGTTTTGGATACTGCCCCTCCTTCTCAGAACCCCCACACTTAGGTCACTAGCTTTCCCACCGCCCTGTCCTTCTCACCCCCCCCCCCCACATTCCGTGGCCTCCTCAGCTCCACTCCTTTTGCTAACTTCCTCCCTTCATCCTGTCCAGCCTCTCGGCAGGCGGGGGGTGTCGCGGTGGATCAAGCCCCACCGAGGGAGGGGGCCAACAGGACCCCGATCCCTGCGATGCAACAGCTGGCAGTCCTGCCGAGGCCCTCTGGCTGGCAAGCCCGCGCCTCTCTCGCCACCAGTCGCGTTCTGGACACCACCCTTAGGTCGCTCGCTGCGTTCTGTTTCCCACTTCCCCGGCAGGGGCTGGCGCCGCAGCTTACGTGCAGTCTTGGTTGAAAGAGAAGCAGCTGAGCGCCGCCTCGACCCCGCCTGGGGGCACGTCCTTGGCCTCGGCCTCCATCGGGGGCTCGACCCGGGAAGCCGTAGCTCGGAGCCGGCGACAGCCACCTCAGCAGCCCGCCCGCTGCGGCTCCCGGGGGCCGGGGCGCTGGTCACGCCCACCCCCAGCCCCGCCCTCGAGTCGCCCCGCCCACTGGTCTGGCGGAACCGAGCAGCTGACTGGGCGGGGCTCTTCCGTCAGCCACCATTGGCCATGAGCCCAGGCCGCGGCGGGAGAGCTCCGCCCCCTTGACCAATCCGCGGCGACTGTGGGCGGAACCGTTCTTCTAAAGACCCGCCCCCGGATCGGCGACTAGGCTCTCCATTGGTCGAAAGTGCGTGAAGCCGAGGCAGCAGGCCACGTGGTAGTGTTTTCATTGCCAGAGCCACCCAGCTGAGAGCGAGGAGCCAAGAACTGGAGCAGCTGTGGGTGGACTTGCCGGCTGCGGTCTGGCGTCTGCGTCAGACCGCCGCGAGGAGACAGGCGGACGCGCTGCTTCCCACCCCACCCAAACCCCGGTCATGTGTAACCCTTTGCCTATTAAACTTACGGAATTTAGTAGACAGGGTTAGACGCCAAAGCCCCACCCTTTTGCAGAGTCCTTACACTGCTTTGAGAAAAGTTCCCCAAACAGAGCTGCTAGGCAAGGCAGATAGGAAATTATCTATTGTGCAGTTGAGAGATCTTACTAATGCCAGGCACTGCGTTAACTATGTATGTTATCTTGTTGAGTTCTTATGGAACCCTGTGTAAAAAGTATGATTGTACCCAATTTATAGAAGGAGCTATTGAAGCCCTGAGTGGCAAAACAATTCATCTAAAGTGACAATAGATGATAGAATGTGTAGTTTTCTTTCAAGAGCTGTGCACCAAATGACTTTGCTAACTGTGTTTAACAAGAGCTGATTTGTAGCTGCAAAAATGAAAGTATCCTAGGATGGAGTAGTTTGGGAAAGGGATAAAGTCTCCAAGAGGTAGCACAATTAGAAGCTCTTGTAATTCGAGATGAATTCTGACAAAGGATTTTTCTTCCCCAGGCTAAATGTGTGTTGCACCTGTATGGAATTACTCTTAAAACATTTTGCGAATTGGAAGTTCTTTCCAGCCTTGGATTTATAATTCGTGGCCAATTTTTTAATTCATGTCTTCAAATTTTAAGATGGAATAATTCTAATGATTGTTATATCGCAAAGTTTTAGATTGGTATAGTTCAGATTTACCCAAATTATGACAAAATTATATATATTCTTAGAATGGATGAGCAAAGAGCACTATATCACATAAGTGTTTCTGGTTAGATTTCTGGTTTGAGTTTTCTGAGATGCAAATGTAATAGTTTCTTTTCTCAATTGATATGTAAAAACAAAGTTCTCTGGGGGCTAAGGTTGTGGCTCAGTGGTAGAGGGTTTGCCTTGCACGTGTGAGGCACTGGGTTCAATCCTCAGAACCACATAAAAATAAATAAACAAAATAAAGGTATTGTGTCCATCTACAACTAAAAGAATGTGTTTAAAAAACAAAGTTCTCTGTAGATGCACAGATGATGATTGCTCCTTTTCCAGTTGTGAAGTATTATATAGAACATTGTAAGTGAAAAGAACTGCTGTTTGGATCTTTTTAGTTTTTAAGATCAAAGGTGCTTCTATGCCCTTCTCCCAGCTCAGCCAAAAACTGCAGTCCTTTCTGTTCTATTTAGAAAACTGAGTCTGGCATGCTAGGTGATAGGTTGTTGGGAGAACATAAAGTACATAAGGTTTTAAAAAGGAAGCTATTATCAGTTTGTTATTAAGAGTTTGGAATTTATGGGGGTAGAGACGAAAGCTTCTGTTAGTTTTTGATCAGGAGTGCTTCATGATAAAAGCGGTGTTTTAGGAAGATAGAGATCGCCAGGGTGTGCAGAACAGATTAGAAGGGGAAGAACGCCTAGAAGTTTTTAGGGGACTGATGCAACACTCTGGGAATGAAAGTACTTGAGAGGCTAATGTGATGATAGTGAGGCCAGAAGGTTAGGAAAATTTTAAGAGATGTTTTGAGGCAATGCTGTCCAACAGAAATACAATATAGGCCGCACATCTGAGCTCCATAAGTAATTTTATATTTTCTAAAAGATACATTTAAAATGGTAGAAAATAAGTGGGCAAATCAATTTAATACTACATTTTTTTAGCCCAATATGATGAAAATGTCATTTTGTCACCAGAGAGGGTCTGAGGAAGTCTTGGAGACAGGAATCTCAACTCAGGATGACAGGGTCCTTGACGTATGTGACGGAGAATTTTAGCCTGCGTCAGATATTGAGGCACATGGTTTATCCAGGAAATCAAGAAATACACAGTTCAAGGGACAATGAGGGGCCTCTTGGGACTGTGAGATGCTTTCGAGGTTCTTAGGTTGTTCTTCTAAAGGAAACTGGGTGAGGAGTGGGCACGGCAAGGTATGTGGGGATGATATCAGCCTGATGGCAGAATGGTTTATGGTGGTCTGATGGTTCCCAGGATGCTTAGGTTGATGTCTTCTCCATTTGCTGGTCAGTTGATCATGTTGGGAGAGTACCGTATATCATAGGCTTCTAGGAAAGTACTCTACATTATAGGTTCGATATCCCCTTTGATCAATCTATTCTAAAAGTACATGTATTAGTGGGATAATGAACAGTGCACAGGGCAGGTTTTACAAATGGGTGAATTACCAGTAACTTGAAGATTGTGAATGAAAATTTGTAGATGTGGGAGTAACAGACCTGAAGAAAAACTTGCTTGGGGAAGGAGAGGTCTGGGAGAGAGAACTGGCTTGGGGAAGTTGAGGAAGAAAGAGAGAAACAACTTTAGCAGCTTTCTGATTAAATTATAGTCTCTTCTTCCTTTTCTCTCCTTTTTGTCTCTTTCCCCCGCTTCTTTCCTACCTCTATTTCAATAAGCAATCAACATAAAATTATTAACAAGTTAGATTTTTCTTTTCCTTTTTTTTAGAACTAGTGTTTAAAAATCTAGAATGCATTTTTCACTTACAGCATAGCTCAGTTTATGCTAGCTACATTTTAAGTGCTTTTGTGGCGGTGGTTACCTTTTTACTTAGACTTTTTTTTTTTTTTTTTTAATGGTCCTGGGGATTAAACCCAGGGCCTCCAGCATACTATACCAAGTGCTCTATTACTCAGCTATGCCCCCAACACTTTTTATTTTTTAATCTTGAGATAGGGTTTTGCTGAGTTGCCCAGGCTGGCCTCAAACTTGCAAACCCTCTGCCTCAGCCTCCCAATTTGCTGGCTTTACAGGTGTGCGCTACTGATCCCTCTCAGTGGGGTTTTGAAGGAATAAACAGCAGGACATGGTGGCTGATGAGGAAGATGAATAGCAGGGAACAAAAGAGAATAATTCAAACTGATTGCATGGTTGGGAAAGAAGCCTATTGTGCTGATTTTAGAAACCCAGGTCTTTGGGCAGTTTTTTTTTTTTTTTTTTTTTTTTTTAAGGAAGATGTGTTTAGGTCACCATGGTATACAGTAGCAACAAAACTGAATTTTCACTGGAGTTAAGGTTAAGGCCTAGAAATACAGGCATGGGAGAAAACTGGTCACCTTCCCAGTCTCACCCTTCCTGTGAGTAGGCCCTCCTTGTCTGTTGCCTGTTGGGTGAATGTTCCATGTCCACCACCCTTAGAAATCATGCCTCAGGGCTGCCCTGGCTGGTTTTATTTTTCCTAAGACAACATATGAGTCTGTATTTTAATATAAACCTTTATTTATAGAAATCTGTGCATTTTATATAAACATATATTTTTATGTAAGTCTTTAAAATGTTGACAACTAATTCCTACTTTCCAAAAACACCATGTGGGCCAAACTAAATATGTCAGCTGGCTGGGTGTGGCTTGTGGACAGTCAGTCAGTAACCTGTGTTAGAGCTGCCAGTTTAAAGAGCTGTATCTTAAAAAATAAAAATAAAATAATCCAAGAAGTCTGTTTGTATAAAAGCCAAGGAAAAGGTAATAAATAAATTCAGAGGTGCTGAATTCATTGTCAGGCTTTTCTCTTATTTCCAGTTCTAGGCTCTATTGGGAGAGGACACTCCTAATCTGAGTGTTGGGCTTATGACATCTGCATGCTTATGACAGCAATTTCACTGCAAGATAACAATAGCTAAGGCTACTGGAAGCCGGACGTAGTGATACATGGCTGTTTCTCAGTGACCTGAGAGGCTGAGGCAAGAGGATGGCAAGTTTGAGGCCAGCCTCAGCAACCTAATGAGGATATAAACAACTTAGTGAGACCCTGTCTCAAAATAAAATGGGCTGGGGATGTGGCTTAGTTGTAAGGCACTCCTAGGTTCAATCCTTACAACCACCCCCGCTCCAAAAAAAAAAAAAAAAAAAAAAAGGATATTAGAAGAGAAGATCCATTTCTTCTTCTTCCAGTTGACACTCCTTAATGTCTATCGTTTTGGTGAAAAAGAAAATGGCTATTACTTCCAGGGAGATAGAAAGTCACTGAAATCTGGGTGAATAAAGCCAGGCCCTGGGAATTACATCTCTTTGGTAATATAAAATTGCAGGCTGCAACTCAGCTAATGGAAAGACTTCCCATTTGGGTAACAATCAGGTTGTAATTGTAAAATGCTGATGGGGGCATGCACAGGGCATTGACCAGGGAAGCTGGAAATGAGACATCCTGTCTGACGCAACCCTCCCGTCACCCAGTATGGTTGCCCGGGACACCCAACCATCTATAATTAGAGTAACTACTAGGTGAACAAAGGCCACTCCTGTCCTCTTCTTTTTATAAAATCCATTCTATTTTTATGAAATCAAGTCACAGGGAATAATTTTCTTTTTCTTTTCTTCGATGTCTTGACACTCAGAATGTGACCTGAAAAAGTTGGAAAACTGTGGACCAGCCTGGGGGGAGCCTGGGGGAGCCCTGGAGAAGGGGGAACTGGGAAGGGCCAGGGGAGGTGGAGATGGGGAGGCGGAGGGAGATGGGTCACAATGTGAAGAAAGCTCGAGGAATCAGACTGAGGATTCCAGGGTGGGGGGAGGAGGTGGGGCTGCAGGGTGATTTCTGGGAAAGGAGATGATTCAACCTGATGGGCAAACAGGGAGGTCCCCTGAGCAGAGGTCTGGCTGAGCCAGAGGCACCATTGGGCTTTTTCATTTTGTTCCTGGTCATAGGCACAGTCTGCTTGAGCCTGAAGTCCCTGTAGTGGGCTCTCCCCTCCCCAAAATGGAACCATTCCTTCCGGATTTACTGATTGAAAATGCAATAGAAGAAAGCCCCAAACAACCACCATCCTAACATTCCTTCACTTCATTGCAGGAGTTAGAAAAAAATGATATTTCACCAAAAAAAGGGAACTTGTGTCTTTATTCTCTCCTTTCCTTTGTCTTATCTTGGTTTCCATGATTCTCTTCCAAAACACCAAGGGAACTCAGGTTCTCAACAAATACTTCCACACCAGCTGATGCTCGTTCATGAAAATGGTAGCTTTCCACGTGTTCAGGACAAGGTGGGGAGGCTCGGTTATGGACTATTTGTTCCCTGGGACATCTCAAAACCAGGTAAGAATACAGAGAAGTGTTCAACCATTGGCCATGACTTAAGTTCAAGAATATAATTCTAGGTGATCCCAGGAAATGATAGACAGTGCTACATAGAAAACTAGGTTTGAAGCCTTTGACTTATTTTTTTTTTTCATCTAATGCTCAGACATCTGTCTGGTCCAGGAGTTTTAAATCCCCATCAAGCAGCGGCATAGGGTCGAGGCATGTTGGGGAGTTGCCAGAAGCTCTGGAGGTTAGTGATGGAGATGCAGTTTGTGTTCAGTTCCTTCCTCTAGGTGCCCAGGTTGCCGTTCCATGTCATTGCTCACACTGCAGTGGCTCAAAGCTAGAAATATAATTTGTGTCTTAACCTGTGCTACATTCTATATAGGGACAGAGAGGCATGGGGTAGAGAAAGGCAGGATTCTGCCAAGAGGGCCACAGGCCAAGTCTAAGAAGAGGGATGGGGAGAGCTGCAGCTTTTAAAAAGAGACCGGAGAAGCTCTGCTTAGATTTGCCAAGTGCACTACTAGGAATACTCAAAAACATCCTTGGCTTCCAAATAAAGAGTTGCCCTGTGCTCCCAGGTGGGCCGGGGTTAGCTGGTAAGTGGTGCTGAAGAAACCCTAGGCCTCCTCTTGGTCAAGAACAGACAGACCTCAGCAGTAGGAACAGAGAACAGTTCTATGAACTGGGCCCACTGTGCTGACCTCCACACACTTCCTCTTATAAAAAGCAACATACCTGCATTCCCAGCTGGCTTAAGTCAACAGTGTATGTTACATTCCTTGGCAAATGCAGGCCTGAAAGGCTGCTAAGAAGAACACTGAATTGCCCCGAATGGGGAGACTTTTGTGACCCTTTGTAGACCCAATCCCAGCACTCAGGGAGATAGGATAACTCCCTGATTATAAAAGCTATGACAACAGGTTCTAATTAGAACCCATCAGCATGAGCCAAAGTACCTAGGGTTGTCATGTACGGTGGGGACTTGAAAGTTTGATGTCTTCCTCTGTCAATCAAAAGTCAAGAAGTGGACCTGAGAGGGACACTCTGGAAGCTTCTTTGGGACCCCTAATAAAACTGGAGGGCAGGTGGGGCACGCCATCTTTCTGCTCCCTGAGAGGATCCACTCCTTCTCTTGAGAGTGTTCCCCTTTCCTCTTTCAATGAACGCATGCCTCTTACTCTGAGCCACATGTCTGAAATCTTTCTGGCTTGATTGCAGGAATTGGAGTGCAGGGGACCTCCGTGCTGTGTCAGTTTCACAGAATCCTCCAGCCCTGTAACACTTTTAGTCTTAAGATGCTGTAGGGAGGGACAAGGATTCCTCCGGATTCTTCACTCCTTGAAGATGATTTCAGTGGTTTTGGGGTGGAGGGACCTGGATGCGAGGACTCCTGAGATTCTTAGTGAACAGCGCCATCTAGTGACAAGAAGTATTCAGCAGTTCTGGGCTGCCGGGGCAGATGTTGGAGACCAGCTTGAGTGGCAAGACTTGGGTAACATCCTAAAAACCTGCAAGAACAGACCCAGAGGCTCCCTTCTGTCCTCCTGAAACCTCTTTTCTGTCCATAAGTGGAAAATTTAGAGACTTCCCTCACCATTTTCTCTCTAGAATTTTGGAAGTGGTTTGCCGTATGCATCCATTCATACAATTTTATCAAGTGCCCATTATGTGCCAGCCAGGATTTCAGGTTCTAATGACACACTGCTAGACAGAAGAAATACAAATTCCTGCCTGCATGGGTAGCGAGACCACAAGCAAGAAAAATAAAACACATCATATCTTAGATGTTAATTAGACAAAAAAAAAATAAAGCAGTAAAAGAGGTGATGGGGAGGGATGGGAAGGGGTGGAAGAGATTGGGGAGGCCTTTCTGGAAGGTTCTGTTTGAACAATGGGAAGGAATTGGGTTATGAAGTCATGTGGAGAAAAGCATCTGGGGCTAAAGAAATCCAAGTGCCTGGGGGACCACAAAGAGGCCAAGGGCTGGAGTAGAAAGAAAGGGGGTAAAATGAGAGGGAAAGAGCTCAGGCAGGCAACTGTGGGGGGTTGGGGGGAGTAAGAACCCCTGAATGTTTTAATTTAACAGAATCATCCAAACAGCTGTGTTGAAAACAAACAGAAGGAGTCATGGGAAATTCATAATTCACTTAACCACGTCAAAGGCTCCAGAAAGCCCAGTATTATATTTATTATTGACCATCATTTCAAAGTACTCTCCAGAATCATTTCCTTTCTTCCAGGAACACCCACCATCTTCATGTGGGACCTGAGAAAGTGAAAATCAGCCCCAGTCGGTGCACCACAGTGTGCTTGACAGTCATGGACCAGGCCAGCCCGGGGCCAACAGAACATTTAGTCCAAGGCTGGAAAGTCACCGACACTCACTCCTTCTTATCGGCCCTCCCTAGACCCACTCCATGCCTCTACTTCCCGATCAAAGGTTTCTGAGATGCCCGCCTTTAAAACCATCTGCTCTGTGACGCATCCAATCCTGAACTGATTCCATTTCTACCCTCCTTCCTACAGTCACTTAATAAAGAACCCACAAAAAGCCCCTTCCCATGGCCTTTTACTAAGGCACCAAGGCTCCTTTAGGTGCACATTTTCTTGTGCTGGTAAGTTCATAGACATCCACAAAGCCCATTTCTGTTGGTCTTTACCTGAAGGTGTAATCAGAACTTGTGTCTCCTCAAAGTTTAAGAAATATTGTATAAAATCATAAAAAATGTTAAATTCTGTCAGTCTAAAGCGAACCATTGCTTCCCACCATAAATGCCCTGTGTGCCAATGGAAAGCAGTGTTTGATGAATGAAAAGGGATAAGGATTATATTGTCAGTTTTTTAAAAAGAAGTATTAGATTCATTAGCTGCCCTGGTCTGTCTGAACCTTCACGTGCTAAAGCTTTTCGTTGAGCATAGGTGCTATGAACTCTGGGCTTAATCAGGCTTAATACACTCGCCTCATGCCAGGGTCCTCCTTGGACCTTCTCAGGAGATGCACAGATGCTTAGAGAAAGATCAGATTGGTTTTAGGTAAAATAAAGTACATTTCCTCAGCTCACTTGCATTGTCATGAGCAGGTGAGTAATGGCCATCGACGAAAATGTCTTGTACAGCTCATGGCAGCAGGACAGGTAGAGGACGAAGAGGAGAGATGGGAAGGAGAGAGAGAGGCCAGGTGGCAGGCTGCTTCACCCCTCCGGTGGGAGACCTGAGCTCAGGTGGTGACTGGGGATGGATGCATCATCAATAGGATGCAGTGGGCTAGCAGCCATGGAAATGAAGAGACACAGGTCAACATGTAAAGTGGCTGTCCCTGCAACTTGGGTATCCTTGGGCTTCGCTTGTTCTTTTCTTTGCTTCTTCTTCTTTTTTTTTTAGTTGCTGATAGATCTTTATTTTTTTAATACGTGGTGCTAAGAATCAAACCCAGTGCCTCATACATACTAGGCACGTGTGCTACCACTGAGCCCCAGCCCCATCGCTTGTCCTTTTGTGCAAAGAGGACTATCAGTTATCCAAATTCCACTGGCTTGTGGCACTTCCTTCTATAGGACGTTCAATACTCTTCAAATCCTTTTCCATTAACTACTGAGGGTCCCTGGAAACACGTTATATGTGAGGGGACCTGCTCTTTTGGGTACTCACAGGTACTCATTGCTATTTCTGATGAAGGCAGGCAATGATGCAGGGGTGCCTCATTACTGCCACCTGCTGGTGTCCCCTGTGATAACAATGAAGTTCCTCCCTGCTGTGCTTCTATTGAAATAATCTTTTATGTTTTGTCTTATGTTAATGTGGTGAATTACGTTGAGTACTTTTTATTGAAGTAAAATCCATGTAAAAATTTTCATTTTAAAGTGAACAGACAATTGGCACTTAGGTCATTCCCAATGTCACCTCTACCTATTTCCAAAACATTTCCATCCCTCCAAAAGAAAACCTGAACCTATCAAGCAGCTGCTACCCACCCCTCCTCTTCTAGCCCCTGGCAACCACCAATATGCTTTTCGTTTCTATGGATTTGCTTATTCTGGATATTTTATATAAATAGAATCACATAATATGGGACGTTTTGTATTTGGCTTCTTCACACGCTTTCAGGATTCATCCATTGTGTGGTATGGATCAGTATTTCATTTCTTTTTATGGATGAATAATATTCCACTGAATGTATATATTGCAATTTTATTCTTTTATCAGCTGATGGACATTTGGGTTGTTCCCATCTTTTGGCTACTCTCAATATTACAAATATGCATATATATATATATATATATATATATATATAGAGAGAGAGAGAGAGAGAGAGAGAGAGAGAGATAGATAGATAGATAGATAGAGAGAGAGAGAGAGAGAGAGAGAGAGAGAGAGATATAGATATATGCTTGAGTACTGTTTCACTTCTCCTGGAAATTCTTTGGAATCGAGGAGTAGAATGTCTGGATTACATAGTAATTCTTTGTTTAACTTTTTGAGTAACTGCAAAAGTGTTTTCCACAGCAGCTGAACCATTTCACACTCCAGTTTCTCCACACCCATTTCAACACACGTTATTTTCTGTTTTCGTTTTTGTATGTTTTTTCCTCCCAAATTGCTATAGCCATTCAGTGGGGGTGAAGAACCAAAGTTTCTATGTAATGTCTGCAAATTGCAAATTCCTGGGACATCCAAGTAGCTCAGAGGTCCCCCAGGCACTCTCACTGAAAAAAGTTATGCCGTATTCTCAAGACCCTTAACACTCATTCTGGATCACACTTTTGACACCAGGGCAACAAAGCCCCATATCATATAAGAGCTTGTTCAGTTTTGAGTAAGTCCTGCCTCATGAAGTTCAAATGGAAGTCCACGGGACCTTGTCAAGAAATCCATACTGGGTAGTCCTTTCTCACCTCTTCTTTCTACTCTTATCCTTTATTCTGCAAATAGTGGACCAATAATTATTCAGGTACAAGGGTACCTGATTGCATCTGAGCTTAGGTTAGCAGGGGATGTTGTTAGGGCGGACAGTGAGGACAACCACACAACAGATAAAGAAAGACAAACAGCTTTGGTCCCTTTGGCTGTGACTATCCTGTGTGATCTCAGAGGGCAGGTCCAGGAGGTGGTTGGCATCTGCATGTGGGCTGAGGGTGGATGCATGGGGCTGAGAGATCCAGGGCTCACTGGGGTAGAGTAGGAGCTGAGCAGCAAGAGAAGGTAAGGCATAGGGAGTGTGCCGGCTGGTCACCAACTGGCATGAAAGGCCCTGGTTAGATCTGAGTACTCCTTTAATTTTAGGAACACTATCAGAAAGGAAGCTGGCTTGTGAGCTCAGCCGCCTGCACCAGCTCTAGATCACACATTGCTGTTGAGTGAGAATCTCTGTTATAAATGGAAACGTGAACTGGCAGATGCTCATTGGCTTCACTGGAACGCACCCATTTATTTTGGTACCTCTTATGTCCACAATCTCCTGTTTTCCTCATTGATTGCAAATATGCATAAGGAATAAAGAGCTGGTATGCTCTTCAAAAACTTGAGGGTGTTTCCGTTGTTGCACATCTCTAGTGGGCGTGGCATGGACTTTGCATATCTTAGCTGAGGTCCTCTTGTGATGGGCTTCTGACTTTTTATGTCAGTTCAGCTCCAGAGACTATTTATGAGCCTTTTGGAAGAACATCAAGCAGATAAGACATGTCTCAAAATATTTCAAGTGGCTCTGTCCTAGGATCTTGGCTCTTCTCTGTCCACATCCTCCCAGGCTATCCGTTCCCCTTACAGTGGTTTAAGTCAGCTCTGCCTGCAGCTGACCCTTGTCTGATCTCACTCTTTGAAATGCTGTCTGCCTCTGACTTTCACCCCAGGAAACATCATGCATACTTCCCTCTTGGCATTCCTGATGGGATCTCTTTCTCCTAGATTCCTGGAAGAATTGTGCTTCGGTGACTCCCAGGGAGGGGGTGAGAGCGTTGTCTTTTAAAAAGGGACTTGTCTGGCAACAAACATAGGAATTGTTCATTTTGTACCAGTTTATGCATTCTCTATTTTCACAGTGGGTTGTTCTTTGCTTTTCTTCCCAATCCATGACTGTGGCATAAGTTCTTAAGTCCTTTGGGAGTGAAGTATGTCATTTTCCATGGCCAGAGTGCCTGATCATTTCCATTCCAAGGAATTCTCATCACATTAGCCGTGTATTTCCTCCAAAAACAATGATTACAACCTGAAATTATCACATGTCTTTATGTGTGTTCACTATCTGTCCCCTCCATCTAAAAGGTAAGCTCCTTAAGAGTGAGGGTCTGAGTGTCTTCTTCCAGCACCTAGGGCAACGCCTGGCTACCCAGCAGGTGTTCATGAAGTAGCTGCTGCCAGACTGACTCATGGAACCAATACTTCAAATATCATGCACACATTAGCTTCCTATCACAAGCATCCTTTCCCCCACTCCCTTGAAAAAAGATTGTTCCAATTTAAATGGGCTGTTGCTAAATGTCAATTGACTATATTAGTGGCTCTCCAACTTTCCGGATCCTCTTAAAAATTATAGCCGGGCTAGGCGCTCATGCATATAATCCTAGCGGCTCAGGAGGCTGAGACGGGAAGATTGCAAGCTCAAAGCGAGTCTTTGCAACAGTGAGGCACTAAGCAACTCAGAGTGACCCTATCTCTAAATAAAATACAAAATAGGGCTGGGGATGTGGCTCAGTGGTTGAGTGCCCCTGAGTTCAATACTCAGTACCAAAAAATAAAACAACAAACAAAAAATTTTTAGCTGGGCAGGACTGGGGTTATAGCTCAGTCGGTACAGTGCTAGCCTTGCATGCACAAGGCCCTGGATTCAACCCCCAGCACCACACACACACACACACACACACACACACAAAATTATTGAGGACCCCAAAGAGCTTTTGTTTATATGATTTATAGCTATCATTATTTAGTGAAGTAGAAATTAACACTGAGAATAATTTAAAATATGTATCAATTCATTAAAAAATAGTAAATCCATTGCATGTTAAAATTAGTAATAATTTTTTTTTCAGTCCCCAAAGCAAATAAAAAGTAGGGAGAAGAGAGCTTGAAACACCTGCATAACCTCTTTGATGCATGGCTTCTGGATTCTCAGACCACTGTGCACTCAGTCTGTGGGGGAGATGCCACACATTATGGACCCTCTGGAAATTCCTACTGAGTATTTGTGAAAGAATGAAAGTAAAAAAAGGTAAATAACATCGTAGATTACTTTGCAGGCAGTTTTGTTGGTTCAGGATTCTGGAGCATGGTGGGCACGTCTGCTCGGCCTCTGGTGAGGACCTTCTTGCTGCCTCACAGAGCATGCTAATTTGGGCCTTACACTTATAGTCACTAATGCCGTCAGGAGGGCCCCACCCTCGTGACCTCCTCTGATCCTAATTACCTCCTGAAGGCCCAGCCTCCTCCAAATACCTCATGATGGGGATTAAATTTCAGTGTGAGTTTTGGTGGAGATACTCAGATCACAGCAAATACTTTGCAGGCATTAAAATAAGAAAGCAGTTCTATTGCTGAGACGGGGAGAAGATGGGATAGTCAGTGTGGATAAGAATGATGAGGGTCTGGTAATGAGAAAATTGAGAAAGTTGGCTAATTACTGTTTTTCAAATCAGGCACTGAACATGGGTAAAAATAATGAGAGGTGATAGTTACTTTCCAAAGAAAGAACAAAGTGTTCCTGATGGTTATTTTTCAAGAAAAAAAAAATGTATGCAGTCATGCTCCTAGGCACAAATAGTGGGGAGGGGAGGAAAGACAATAATTAAAAAAAGAGAGAGGTTCAGAGTCAGGCGCCGTGGCGCATGCCTGTAATCTCAGTGGCTTGAGGAGGCTGAGGCAGGAGGATCACAAGTTCAAAGTCAGCCCCAGCAACTTAACGAGGCCCCAAGCAACCTAGCAAGGCTCCACGAGTTCCCAATAGTTCCAAGCAGGAGATGAAGCCTTTAACTCACAGGCCTTTGCGAGACGTTTAAGATCCAGACTACAGCACCCTGAGCCCACCTGCAGCCTCTTTCCTGCTGTGCTGGCAGGTGAGAGGTGGGGCCCTTCGAGGTGGTTCCAGCCCCGATAACTCCCTAGCCTCTATTATTTTGAAAGTGTGTGGACCCTCACATTGCCGTGGCTGGAGTGGTCCTCCCCATAGCTGCCCTCTCTCCTAAACCCTGCTGGTAGGATGCAGGCACTAGGTTCTATGTTTGTATTTTCCTGACCACATTCTAGAGGACAAAGGAGAAGATTCTAACAACTTTCCTGATGTCTCTGCTCAGGCTCGCAGAGATGGGCCTGTGAGATTTTATGGCACCACAAAACTTCCAACTAGCACCAGCTACAGAATTTGCTGTAATTTCCTCCTTGTTCAAAACAGGGAAAAGTGCTCTTAAAAGCATTAAAACAAAATTTTTTTCCCTTAAAATATTTTTATTATACTGTAATATATTTTACTGCAACTCAGTGAAATATATTACAGTAACTTTGGGTTCAAACCTCAGCAATTTCCCTCCCCATTTTTATTTCTTATAAAACACAATAGTGGTAATAATGTTGCATTAATAGAACACAAGCATACAAAAAAAAATAAAAACCATTTTTGTGTCCTAATTCTATGTAACATAATAAATAACAATAATTTGTTGATGTAATATCTTGAATGAGTACTAGACTTTTTCTGGTTCACTTTTCTGCAAATTTATCTACTAGGTCATCAAAATTTATATTTTTAGTAATTTCATATTTAATCAATAAAATTGAAGGTAATGTCACCGCTCTGGGGAAATGCTGTATTGCAAATCATTTTTAATTTTAAGGATTGAACCCTGTGGTTGCAACTTTTGGTTTCTTGTGCAACCTCAACAAGTTACAGGAGTTGTCAGGGGAGACATTAAAATGCCATGGTACACATTTACATTAAATTTAAATTCAGACATGCACAAAATTAATTCAAATGAAGATACAGAAGTATTGATCTAGGTATGATCTATCTGCCAATCCTCCCTCATTGAACTTTCTAGTGTATATGTATTGTTGATTTCTGGGAAGATGGGGAGAAATTGGAAAAGGTGATTTCCAAGTCTCTTTCCATTCTCAAAAGCCTCAGAAACTGGGAAATGGGATAGGAGAGAACTTGCTCTTTCTTTATTTGCTCTTTTTTTTTTTTTTTTTTTTTTTGTAATGGGGATTGAACCCAGGAGTGCTCTACCACTGCACTACATCTCCAGCCCCCGCGCCCCCTTCTTTGAGACAGGGTCTAAGTTGCCCAGACCGGCCTTGAATTATTGATCCTTCTGCCTCAGCCTCCTGAGTAGCTGGGATTACTTCACCCATTGAAATTGTGCTCCCATGTCCATCTTGCTGTTTAGCTTTTTGTTTTGTTTTGTATTTTTTTTTTCCTTTTTGGTACCAGGGATTGAACCCAGGGGCACTTAATCCCAGCTCTTTTTTTGTATTTTATTTAGAGACAGGGTCTCACTAAGTTGTTGAGAGCCTCGATAAAGTTGCTGAGGCTGGCTTTGAACTATTGATCCTCCTGCCTCAGCCTCCTGTGCTGCTGGGATTACAGGTATGCAGTCCCTTGTTAATAAGTTTTTACTTTGGATAATGATAATTAAATAATAATTAAAACTTGTTAATAAGTTTTTACATTGGAAAACTTATAAAACAAGAAGAGTAACTTTTGAAAGGTTGAATTAAAATCTTCATCCTCAGTTGATCACTGGCCGTTGATTCTTGCTACTCTTTCTAAAATGATTAAATGCATTTTAATATTCCTTTTATAGTATACACAGCTATATATAGATGCTTAAGCATCTTCAATTCGGCTGAAAGCATTGAACAGTTTCCAAACTTAGAGCATTAAGTCAGATCAACTCTGCTTTTTCCTGAGGCTAAGCTTTTGGAAAGGTGGGGACTCAGCTGTCATCCTGGCCATTTTTAACCATGAGAAGTGTGCTTCCTAATGAATGAAGAGGACTTTGGCATAAAGCTATTTCCTGCCTTGGCCTGCCCGTGCATGGATAGGAGGAGTCAGAGGCTTGGGTGACTTGGACACCAGTGTCCCAGGGGTCTGTTGATCTCTGGTCACCTGATGTCATACATAGTGAGAAGGCTGGCAGCAGGAAGGCAGGACAGCCTCCAGTCCGCCCCGTGACAGTCAGCAGAGCACATTGTCAGGTGGCCTCCCATTAAGGATTCTCAATCAGCGCACCAAGCGAAAATCACAGAGCCCCACCGTCCAAACCCACCCAACACCCAGTTTTCCCATTTGCTTAAATAAATACTTTAAAAGTCTATAGTTTTAAGTTCTAAAAATGAAGTTGGCTTTCTTTCTGTAATGAAAGGATGTTTACCACTCAAAATCAATGAGTTCCTTTAATGCAATTTTAATGTATAAATGAATACCAAAGGGAAACATAATCCTCTTAATAGATCTCGCAGTGAACTGACCAATTTCAAATCTGTTCACAATAAAAATTCTCAGTCCGTTGGAAATACAAGAGAACTTCCTTAATGCAACAGAATATTATCTGCCAAAAATTAAAGCGAATAGTATACTTTTTGCAGAAACATGACAACAATTTCCCTGGAGTCAGGTAGGACACCTGTGCTCTTGTTATTATGTAGCCATTAAGTGGGATTGAGCTGGGCGCAGTGATGCATGCCTGTAATCCCAGTGGTTTGGGAGGCTGAGGCAGGAGGATGGCAAGTTCAAAGCCAGCCTCAGCAAAAGTGAGGTGCTAAGCAACTCAGTGAGACCCTGTCTCTAAATAAAATACAACATAGGGCTGGGGATGTGGCTCGGTGGTTAAGTGCCTCTGAGTTCAATCCCCGGTACCCTGCCCCCCACATCACTATGATTGAATGGTGGTTGTGATATTCTGTTTAGCATTACCAGTTATTTTTATAGGCAGAAGGACTTCAGGATATCTAGTCTGCCATGTTGTAGGAAGTAGAAAGTTCCATTTTTCCCTTTCTTATTTATAAAATATATTTTTGGAATAGATAACACAAGTCCATGGTTCAAAGGTTAAAAGAACTGAATGGCACAGAGTGAAAAGTGAATCTCTGCCCCTCTGGGCTGTGGGCACCCAGCATCCCTTCCAGGGGCAGCTAGTTGCCATTTTCTTATGGGTTTTTCCAGAAATTGTCAATCTGTCTTTTTTTCCCTCCTTCTTCTCTCCTTCTTGTCATTCTTCCTTGCAAATATTTCCATACTCTAGAGATTACTCTCTGTTTTTTTACCTTGTTTTTAATTCCTTAGAGATGTTTAGTGAAAAATCTTACTATATTAGAATATTTAGGGCAGCCTCATCTTTTGAATGGCTGCTTTTCCTATTGTGAGAATATATTTATAGTCTTTATATAGCATATATATATATATATATATATATATATATATATATCTGTAGAATGTAAATTATTCTATATAATATTGAATACCTTTCATATTTTTATATATCACACATGTTATCTTATAGATCATATAATATTTTACCCACCCCTGTTAATGGATATCTGTACTTGTACTTAACTTGTTCTTGTGAGTTGGAGAACAAATTCCTACGTTAGGTCAAGGGTATAAGTATCTTAATTTTTTCTCCAGATGACTAGCTAACTAATTGTACCAACATTATTTATTAATTGATTTTCTTATCATCTGTTTGAAATCCATCTTTACAAAAGATGAAATTTCTATGTTTTGAGTTAACTTTGATACTTTCTAGTCTGAACCTCTGATTTGTGTGCATGTTTGAGCTCATGCTCTGTGTGTAATTATTGTAACTGTATAACATATTAATGTGTAGAGGGGTGGTCTCCCCTTATTATTCTCACTGTTTTTCAAGTTTTTCTTAATAATACATTTCTCCATAGGAGCTTTCGACTAAGCTTGTGCCGCTTTGCAAAACAAAATCAGACAAAGCATAAAACCAAAACAGAAAACCTTGTGTTATTTATTAGTTAAATTTATAAACTTATTTAGGGGCTCCAACATGGTTTTTTTTAAATATAATACTGAGTTGAAAATATTTTAAAATATTTTCCTCTTTATCATAATTATCCATGTTCCTGGAACTCTGGAATAATCAGTCTTTCATACAGTCATTCATTTACTTAGTCATGCAATATTGCTTGGGCATCCAAGCTGTGCTAGGTACTGGTGAGACATGGATGAATAGAATATGTAAAAACAAATGGAAGAAAAACCCAAAACAAAGCAAAATTACAACCCAATGGAAGCTTGAATTGACATGGAAGACATCTTGGATGGGAGGAACTTAGACTGAGCTGTGTAGATTAAGGGAAAGGAGACTAATGGCCTTCAACTGCTCAGTAGGAGTGAGGCACTGCCCTAGGTGCTAGGAAACAAAGAGGAAGCCATGCCCTACCTTCAAGGAGTGTACAGTTGAATGCATGGAGCCAGAGACAGACTAGGACATAGGTTATGACCACGTGGCCTTTTTTTTTTTTGGATTTGTTTTGGTTATTCTAGGCCTTGTATATTTTCTTAGGAATTTTAAAAGATGTCTATTAACTCCTAGTGAATTAAGTCAAGGCTACCAAAAACCTTTTGTCAGATTTATCTTTAAATTGTTCCTATTTTCATACTATTTAAAGTGGTTGTTTTAATATTTTGATTTCCAATTTTCATTACTAGCATCTTAAAATACAATCGATTTTTGCATTTTGCCTTTGAATCCTGCAACCTTGCTAAACTCACTTATTCTGGTATTGTGTTTGGTATGTCAAATAATTTTCTATGATTTCACTTCTTCCTTCCTGATATGGATGCGTTTCCCTTGTTTTCACCTTATGGAACGGACTAGATCCTCCATTGCAATGTGAAGTGAAGGGATCAGAGCGGACAGCCTGGACTTGATCCAGATCTCAGAAAGCTGTCAGCCGCACTCCACTGAGTGAGGCGTTAACTGTGTGTTTGTCACAGATGCCCTTTATCAGATCGAGGAAGCTCTGCCTGGGTTAGTTTTGGAATCTCCTCAAACTTAGCAAGAAAGGACTGATCATGTTGCAAAAAGTGAGCAAAGGTGAAGTCTCAGATCCTGGGGACAACTTAAGCTGAGAAAATACCTCTGAATTGGTCCTGAAAATAAAGATGGCGATGCACAGGACAGTGTTAAATTGAACTTTTCAAAGTAAAATTATATTTGCTGTATTCACTTTAAAATAAATGTATGTTCTATCGACATCGCCAAGAATAACGAATTAGCAGTTTAGTTCGTACCTAGAGATACATGGAATATATAAAGATATTACAGATGTATCTTTGTTACCAAGAACTGGAAGAAAAACCTGAACTTCTGAGATTTGTTGGATTCCAGGGCAGATTTTAGGCTTCCTTTCTGCCAAGTAGATCATTTTACCCACCAAATCATCTTGGAAAAATGCTGACAAAGGAGTAGTTATGCTCCTAGTACAGTTTGTCTAGAAATGAAGGCATGCAGGATAATGGTTGCAGTGGGAGGCGATGGTGGCTTCACATCGACTAAGAGTGGAGTTCTGAGTGACCTCTAAAACCAGACCATACTGTGCACAGATCTTAGCCCACACCTCTGAGTTACTGCATGTCCTTGGATGGTGGTTTGTTTATGGGACAAACAGGTTTGCTCTGTGACAGAGGGCAAAACACAAAGAGAAGATGTCTATTAACTTCTAGTGAATTCAGCTCTCTCAAAATATTTCCCTTTCAGTGACCACTTTCTGCTTTGACCCTTGGATCTTTTGCCCAGAGAATACGACATTTTAAGCTCTTTTGCTGCCCTCCCTGTGGTAGGGAAATGGTGACCCCACCTGCACTGAAAAAGGAGAGACAGAATTTAAAAAAAAAAATGGTACTGGGGATTGAACCCAGTGATGCTCTACCACCGAGCTTCATCCCCAGCCATTGTTATTTTTTGAGACAGGCTCTAAGTTGCCAAGGCTGTGATACTCCTGCCTCAGCCTCCTGGGTCAATGGGACACAGCTGTGCACCACCATGCCCAGCCCAACTATGCTTGCACAATCGAAGGAGTTACATTGTCTTTATTTAAAACAAATAATTCCTTCCATTCCACTGATTCTAAAGAGACATAGGTTACATTCTGTGATGAGGTCCTGCCTCCACAGAAGGTTCAGCGATTCAGTGACTTTGATTGATCAAAATGAAAGAAAAGATTCTCCCAGGAACTGGCTAATTTTACAATCAATTTCAAACTTGTCAGACTGATGCCTGAACTAAGCAGAGAAGAGCCCAGGAGATTCTTTAACATGTGCCTGACTGTGGAGCCTTGAAAACATGCGGGGCTTTCCAGGATACTGTTCTAGGAAAGTCACAGATCCCGGGAGCTCTGTATTACTGACTCCTCCTTGCCTTCCCCTCCTCCCTCTTTCTCCTTCTTTTCCTCTCTCCTCTCCTTTTCTCTCTTCCTTCTCTTCCTCCTACTTCTAAATAACTTTCCCCCTTCCTTTTTTTTTTTTTTTTTTTTTGGCACTGCTGGGGAGTGAACCCAGGGCCTTGTGCCAAGCACTCTACCAAACGAGCTATATCCCAGCACCCCCTTCCTCTTTATATAATAAAACTAAGTTATGCTCATTGTAGAAAGGACCATCATGGCATGATGGGCTCCTGCTCTGGGATCAAACTTGAGTTTTAAACATGGCTCTATGACCAACTAGCTGTGCTACTTTGCAGAGGTCACTCATTTAATAGGCCTTACTTACCCAATTGTTGATGGATATATGAACACTGGTCACTTCCCAGAGTCTATGTCTATGTTGTGTGGATTTAATAGGACATTCACTATATATATATATCTCATATATACGTATATACACACACATATATAAACATATACATATATATCCACATATATTATGTGGATGGTGATAAATATACATCATATATAAACATCATATATACATATGTGTACACACATATATACATATACATATGTATATAGTATATGTATATATAGTATATATGTAGTATATATGTACATATGTATATAGTATATGTATATATGTATATGTATATATAGTATATATGTATATGTGTATATATGTGTGTGTACATATGTATATATGATGTTTATATATGATGTATATTTATCACCGTCCACATAATATATGTGGGACAGTGATCAATACAGAGTTAGTGGGAGTGGGGTTGATATTGGGGATGGGGGAAGTCCACAGTTTGTAACAGGAGGACAGGAGACATCTGAGCTCAGTTGAAGGAGTTGGGGCAATAAGCCCTGAGTGTTTGGGGAAGTCCATGTTTTAGGAAGAGGGAGGAGCCAGCCTTGAGGTGGAGTGAGGCTTCAAACAGGAGGATATGGGGGTGAGGTCAGCCGGTGACAGGGGACAGATCACAGGGATGTGTAGGCCACCTTGAGGTTTCTCTGCCCCATTTGTAACCTGATGGGCCTCTGATCCGCTTTGACGATGGAGTGGGAGAGGAAGTGACCTGTGTCCTTCCAGGAAGAAGCTTTAAGAGCCAGCCTGTGCTTCTCTATCATTCCCTTCCCTCTGCACAGTGTTCTAGAAAGAGGTCACTTTTTAAACCTGTCACCTGGTGTGAAGACACTATGGATGGGGATTTGGGGCTCCCTGGTGGACGTGCCGTGTGAATGAGAAGTAAACTTACTCTAGCCTATTTCTGCATTGGGCTTGTGGTGAACTGTGATTTTAAGATGATTATCTTCATTTTTGAAAGTTGAATTGTCCATTTAAAACAGTGATATGGGAAGTCACCTTATGTGCATATGTAGATACACCACAGGGAATCTCACCTTTATGTGTGTTTGGGAAGTTCCTATGAAAGATGGAGGAAGGGATGAGCCGGGAGAAGATGCGTGGTGTGGAGCAGAGGTGGGGGAAGGAGGGGGGCGGGGAGGGAACGGGGTGGGCCGGATTCCATGCATGTATGATTTTGTTGGTATGAACCCCGCTACTGTATATAACTATAATGCTCTAATGGACACGGTGATAATAATAATAAATGGAACGGGAGAAGCCCAGGGTATAGTGGACACCCCCACCCCCTTCCTTATTCTGCTGCAGCCCAGCCTTGGACATCCTTTGCCTCCCTGATAGCAGCATCTCCCTGCTGCTTTGTCTCCCTGCCAAACTGTTCTCTTCACTGAGCCAAACTATTTTGCGACATGCAGATTTAATAACATCTATTTCTTATTTAATGTTCTTCAGTTAAAAAAAGCATAAAAATATATGGAGAATTCTAGAAAGACAGAGCATCAGACATTGAAAGGAAGCTCTTCACAATGCAATGTGATGATCTCTGGGTGAGAGAAGTGTGGGTGATTTTCATTTTCTTTCTTTTATTTTGTATTTTTACATATAAGAATGTTTAAACACATAAAACTGGAAATGCCCTTACTGTCTCCATTTCTAGTTTAAAGGTTAAAATCCATTTCTTTCAAGTTAAAGATGGACAAGGAGCTCTGATACTCCCTTCCTCTGAGACACTGGGTTGAATTTCTTCCCTAGGCTGGTGGAGGTTTCTGTTTTTAAGAGACACCCCTGAGCCAGTTAGGTATAATCTCCAGCCCTTTATCTCCCACAGCCTTGGCTGGGATCCTGCCAGCTCCCCACTCAGTTCTTGGAAACCTGGCAATTGACCATAATTCCACCACATGCCACTGTCCCCTGGCTTCCTGGATGGGCTCTGAGTCTGCTGGCATCATCTTCGAGGAAGTCAGCTTGCAGTTTCCAAAACACCCTCCACTTTGCATCCTCTTACCCCTGAATGTTGTGTACGTTTTCTCCACCTGAAGAGTGATCCCTCTCCCTCGTCACCAATGCTGCCTCAATCCTCTTACACTAGTTTAGATGCCACCTCCTCTGGGAAGCAACCTTCTCTTCCTATGTGTATTTTTTGGTCCCTCTTCCTAGAGACCAGGGACTCTATTGGCTTCCCCTTGTGGGGCTTGTGACAGTTTTTGTGGGAGTAGGTACACACTGAATAGGTGAACCCCGGGGCGCTTAACCTTGGAGCCACATTCCTAGGCCCCCCCACTTTTACAATTTTGACACAGGGTTTTAAGTGACCTAGGCCCTTGCTAAGTTGCTGAGGCTGGTTTTGAACTTGAGATCCTCCAGTCTCAGTCTCCCATGACACTGGGATTGCAGGAGTGAGCCACCGAGTCTGGCAGTCCAGGTGATTTTTGACTTAGAAGAGGGTTACATCCTGATAGACTTGCTGTAAGTAGAATATGCTGTAAGTTGAAAATGCATTTACTTAATACTCCCTAAACCTATACTAAGGTAGAAAAATCATAAGTCAAACCAGTTTAAGTTGGAGACTGATTGGATATGGGAGGATGTGGATAGTTTATCTGAAAAAAAAAAGAGCACCATTTTATATAAGAGACTTGAACATCCATGGGTTTAGTATCTGAGGGGGTCCTGGAATCAATTCCCAGGTGATACAGAGGGACAACAGTAATTTCAAGGCCAAAGTGAATGAGAAGCTCTGTTTATACTATTGCCACTGGGTGGCGCCACTCTGGTTGGTAACCAACAATACCCCTTGTCCTTCTACTGAGTGGACCTTACCAGAGTGCTTCAGGAACTTGTGCTTTGTACAAAATGAGAATGCTTTATACTTCCAACTAGGGAAAATGGGGAAGACAAGAAATTCTGCAAATTCAGAATGCCAAACCCAATGCAGAGATCAGTGATGTCATTGGGTGGGGTGGGGTGGGGGTGAGGTAAGGCCTGGGATACAAATCTAGGAGCAGGTAGTGCTGGGACAGCAAGCCAGAATTCAGTTTAGAACCGGCCCTAAGAGTTGTTTACTAAGTAAGACTCACCAATGACCATTATTAAGACTGTTGCCAGCCAGGCACCATGGTACACACCTGTCATCCCAGCGACTCTGGAGGCTGAGGCAAGTTCAAGGCCAGCCTCAGCAACTTAGCAAGATCCTCAACAACTTAGTGAGACCCTTTCTCAAAATAAAAATAATAATAACAATAATAAAAAGGACTGGGGATATAGCTCAGTAGTAAAGTGTCCCTAGGTTCATTCCCAGTACCAAGAAAAAAGAAAAAAGAGAAGGAGGAGGAGGAGGAGGAGGAGGAGGAGGAAGAGGAGGTGGAGGCAGAAGTAGTAGTAGTAGTGGTGGTAGTAGTAGTAGTAGTGGTGGTGGTAGTAGTAGTAGTGGTAGTGGTAGTAGTAGTAGTTGTAGTGGTGGTGGTGGTGAGGGAGGAGAAGACAAGACTTGCATATAGGACTTCTTAGTGTAGGGTTGGAAACTCTTCTACACTTTTCTTTGGCTTACAGAGGGGAACGTCTGTGCAGGTTCTCTACACTTGAGATGACCCCTGCATGATACAGTGATGACTGCTGATCAGAGCTCCCTGCTCAGGTGTGGGAGGATCAGATCCGACTGGTGAAAATGAGCCAGTCTAGGCTCTGTACACTACTGTGACTTCTGACTGACAGAGCATGGTCCTTCTTTCCTGGTCTCCCCTTCTTGGAGGACATGAAGACCAAACATTAACTAACTGGTCATTTCCTAATTATTCAAACATGAACCCAGAGATTTTTTTTTTAACTATATTATTTTCCGGGATAGGATAGGGGACTGGAGTTCTTATTGTAAGCAAAGAAACAAACCCTAGATGACTTCAGTAAAGCAGAAATATATTGGAAATATATTGGGCAACTCACAGAACTTCTGGGAAGGTCTGAAACCAGGGTGGGTGGGGACTGAGTCAGTTGGGGACAATGCCGAAAACCACACTGAGCAAGGGCTTGGAAGAGGACACTCTGGAGGATTTGCTCCAGATGACAGGGGTGGAAAAGAGGTTAATGAAAACAACACAGCCTGACACTCTCTAGATTTCCCCTGTGTCTTCCGATACAAGTTTCAGATGAACAGCAACCAGCCTGATAGCTTCGTAGTTATTTTTTCCTCTCATCTCTTGCTGGTTGGTCGGTGCAAATGTGGCCACGTCACATTCCTCTGGGACAGTGGATTGGAAGGGCCATCTTGGTTTTGGCATCCCATCTGTGCTGTGAATCGCCCCGGCTCTTCATTTCTCTCTGCAACATCTGTCCCTTTAACACAGTGGCTTCCCTTGACCTTTTTGACCCCTGTTCTCTGGTTTGTTGTCTGCTTTCTCAATGTTCCTGCTGGGTCCCCTCCTCCCTCTCTCCTCTCATTATTGGCCCTCCATGTAGTTCCGCACTTGGCCATTTTTCTTCTCTCTGTATCGGGAGGGATTTCACCCACTCTCATGGCTTTGGAATTAATAAGCTGATGGTTTCAAACCCCTTAGCTCTCTCTCTTAGACTTCTGATCAGCAAGCACCTGGCAGGCTGCTAATGGATTTCCTGCAGCCTCTCAAATTCAGCTGATTCCAAACTGAACCTCCGCCACTCTTGCCGCTCTTCCCACATTCTCTGAATCAGCCTCACTGGATTCATTGTCTGAGTCAGAAATCTAAGTACCGGCCTCCAGTCCCTCTCCTCCTTATCCTCCACATCAATGCTGAGGTTCTGTCTTTCTGTTTCCTTCCTGTCTCTCAAGTCTGCCCTGCTCCATTCACCTGCATCAAAACTTCTTTAGTTTGAGCCCTTGTCACCCCTCTCAGGGCTCACTGCAAGGACTCCTAGGCTCTCCGCTCCTGCTCCTGTCCTCACTTCATTAGGATTACAGTTAAAAAAGTGTGCCCTTGGCCACACCGCTTCCCTGCATGATACTCACGGCCAGAAGGAGAAAATCGAAACTTCTGAGCAGGGGTTGGCAAGCTACATATCATGGGTTGAAATCTGATCCATCCCCTGTTTTTGTGAAGTCCAAAAATTAAGAACAGTTTTACAGTTTTCAATGGTTGGAAAAAGTCAAAGAATGTAACATGTTACAATGAAATGAATTTTATCTAAAATATGCCAAGAACTCATAAAGTTCAATAAGAATATAAACAACTCTGTTTAAAAATGTCCCAAATACTTTAATAACACTTCCCTACAGAAGATATATAGACAGATATATAAGCACATAAAAAGATTCTCCTTTTTTTGTGGGGGGTGGTTCTGGGCATTGAACTCAGGGGCACTTGACAACTAAGCCACATCCCCAGCCGTATTTTATATTTTTAGAGACAAGGTCTTACTGAGTTGCTTAGCACTTTGCTTTTCCTGAGGCTGGCTTTGAACTTGTGATCCTCCTGCCTCAGCCTCCTGAGTCAATAGGATTACAGGTGAGTGCCACTGTGCCCAGCTAGGAAAAGATTCTTAATAGCATATAATGTTAGGGGATTGCAAATTGAAACAATGAGAAACCAGTGCACACCCACTGGGTGCCTAAAATCGAATGCTCCCATGACACCAAATATTTACGAGGATATGGAACAATAGGAACTCTCAGTCGTTGATGGTGGGAATACCATTGGCACAGTTAATTTGGAAGACAGTTTGTCAGTTTCTTCCAAAACTACATGTGGTCTTAGCATATGATCCAGTAATGCATTTCTTGGTGTTTATCCAAAGGAGTTGAAAACTTATCTCTACACAAAGACCTATATTGCAGCTTTATCCATAATTGCCCAAATTTGGAAATGGATGAACAAACTGTGGTACGTTGTACAAGGGACTATTAGTAATAAAAATAAATGAGCTATTGAGTTGCCAAAAGATGGAAGAAACTTAAATATGTGTCACTAGTGACAGAAGGCAATCTGGAAAGATTCCCTACTGTGAGTCCAACCATATGACATTGCGGAAGAGGCAAAGTATGGCAACAGTAGATCAATCTCAGGACAGCGTGAAGCACAAACAGAAGCACAGGGGTATTTACAGCTATAAAATTCTTCCACAGGTCACCATAACGTGGGTATAAATGACATTATGCCAAAACCCATGGAGTGAACACTAATGTAAACTATGGACTTCAGTTAATAACAATGTATCAATATTGGCTCATGAAATGTAACAAAGGCACCATTCTAAGGGAAGATATTAATAAAAAGGGAGACGAATATATGAAGGAGTGGTGGTAAGGGGGTGTCTGAGAATTCTCTGGACTTTCTGTCCAATGTCATTTTTTTTAAGCAAAACTAAAATTGCTCAAAAATAGTCTGTGGATTCAAAATAATTATATCCATTTAATTTTCAGCATTCATCCATTTTTATTAGAACATAGCCATATGTTGTCCGTGGTTTTGTGCTATGATGGCCAAGTTGAGGAGTTGCAACTATGGCCAATGGCTTGCCAGCCTAATTTACTACTTAGCCCTTCATAGAAAAAAAAAAAAAAAGTGCTGACTCTGGTCTAAGCCACTGCATACAGCAGGCCACTGTTTACTCTCCAGCAAGTACTTACTTCATCCTCCATCTTATCCATAGGCCATTCTAAAAAAAAATTTTTCCAAAAATCCATGCTTTCTTTTGATGGTCAATTTCCCCTACCTAACAAACCGGGCAGGACAAACTGGGCCCCATTATGTTCCAGGACCCTCTTTTTGGCAGCCTTCTCTCACCTCCTAAGACTGGGTTAGATGCCTCTTCAACGTCTGGCCTAACTCCTGTCCTCATGGTTTGGCCTCGCTCTTGAAAGCACCTGTGTTCTTGCTGGTCTCTTCAGGCTGGGAGCTTTGAAGATGGAGGCCATGTCTTATTTATTTCTGCATCCCTGGCACCTGGTAGCTGTTGATGATCAGGATCCATTTTTAAGGGATTCTGAAGCTGGAGGCCACATATGAATGGGTTTCAGCATCTGTGATCCCCCTAAGGTGAATAAATGTTTGTATATGTCTATTTGGAGAAGGCCCACAATTTTCATGAACTTCTCAAAGGGGACCATGACTAACCCTCCCTCGAAGGAAAAAAAAGATTAAGAATTCCTGGAAGAGTTATAGATACATGGGCAGTAAAGTGCAGACAGGGAGAAATCAACAAGATTTGTTGACTTTGTTGTTTTGACAGAAACAAAGAAAGTTCTTGATCCTATTCAACAGTTTACCATCCAAGACACTGCATGGGTGATTACTATTTTCTTTTCTTTTCTTTTTGGGATTGATCTCAGTGCCACTTAATCACTTAGCAACATCTTCATCCTTTTTTATTTTCTATTTTGAGAGAAGTTCTTACTAAGTTGCTTAGGGCCTCGCTAAGTTGCTAAGGCTGGGTTTGAACTTGCGATCCTCCTGCCTCAGTCTCCCAACACAGGTATATCACTACTTTTTAAAAGACTTCCTTTGTGACCTACTGTCAGAGGACTAGCATTGGTTAAAAGCAGCACAGGCAGAGGAGGTTGATATTCAAAGGAAGAACGTTTTAGAAGAGACTCATACAAATAAATAACCGGATACATGCTGACGATGGGTAATTTTGTGTCAACTTGGCTGGGTCATGGTACCCAGTTTTTCCTCAAACACCAGTCTTTGCTGTGGAAGTATTTTTTAGATGTTATTAACATTCAAATTATTAGACTTTGAGTCAAGCAATATGGAACTTCCCTATTGTAGGCATGCCTCTTCACTCTGGTTGAAGATCTTTAAAGACTGAGGTTCCCTGTGGAGAAGGAGCTCCATCTTGGACTTGAGACTGCAACATCAGCTCTTTCTTGGGTCTATCCTGCTGGCCTACCTTGCACCTGCCCTGCAGATTTTAGACTTGCCAGTTCCCACAGTTGTGTGAGCCAATTCCTTAAAATAAATATCTCTCTATATACATTTCTTGCTGCTTCTATTTTTCTGAACCCTAACACAATTTGCTGGAATTGGGTTATGTTTGAAACTGCGGCTTTGGGTCCCCTAGGAAGCATAAGTACTCAGATCAGTGCACACCACAATTAGGTGGTGATAGTCTAAAAAATTCCCCTTGGAAATTTGGAATACATGGATCTGCCTTTTAGCCATTGAAAACTTTAAACATAAGAAACACTAAGAAATGTAATGGGCCTCCAAAGTATTCCTTTCTTTTATATTTTAGTGATTATCTTCTTCCTCCTCTCTCTCTTCTTCTTCTAAAATGTATCACTGCTTTTAACTTTATTTTTTATTTTTTTTGCTGTTGTTCTCACGAACATTGTAATGGCAATGACATTTTTTTTTTTAAATATATACTTACTATCCCACTACCCTAGACATTTATTTTACCGAGTTTCTCAAGGACACAGATCAAAGAAGGGCAAGGGCAGCAGGCCTCTGGGGAAGGGAGGCTGTTAGAAACTACAACTGTCATTTCTGAAATGTAATTTACAAGTCGGTATTCTCACAGCGGCGCGGTGGCACTGAAAGAACATTTGCACTATTTGGAAAGCACTGGGGCTGTTCAGTTTTTCAGAACAGCTGTCTCAGTGAACTCTCCCCAGGCTCAGCTATCCACGGCCCATTTCCCTTTCTGTCTTCTAAAGCCCCAGCATCTGAGGATTTGGCAGGTAGAACAAGGTTGAATGCGGCTGACACAGGAAACGGCTATGGCTGGACTGATGCCTGGGTGCAGCTGAATGGGGACACATAGCCAGGTCTTAGCAAGGAAGCAGCTGTCACTCCAAGCACTGGGCTCAATGTCACCATGTTGCTGGATTCCTTTTTCTAAGTGTCTTAGAAAGGTAATACGAATTGTGGGACACAGGATCATTCAGACTTAACCTTGTAGCTTGGGTAGCTCTTTAGGAAGGAGAAAGGTGAGAAGCAAAATAGCATTTATTAAATGTATCCCATATATGCTATAAAGGAGAGTGATTTAAGATCACTGCCTGGGTTTCAGCCACACTTGCTGTGCGCCTAAATCCCTTACGCTATAAGGGTCTTGCTTATTAGACTATTTCTTTGATGTAGTTATGATTATTCCCTGCTTTCTGATAGTCACAGGAGGCATAGGCAATATCAGAAGGGCCTGAGAGGAGAGATTTGCTTCCTTCACTGACCCCCAACATGTTGACCACTGGCCTTTCTCCAGGGATGAGTGGAATGGGGAATTAAAGACAGAGTTATGTTACTTAACTTTTTGCCTGATTTTTTTTCCTGTAGAAATAATAAAAACACCTCAATTGTAGAATTATTACAAGAATTAAATTAGTGTGTCTAAAGCACTAACAACAGTGCCTGAAACAGGGTAAGAGCTACCTGCCTATTTGCTGTTATTATCTTATTATTTAATTAACACAGCCTTGTTTATCCTTTAACAACGGAGGAAACTGAGGCTCACGGAGATTAAGTCAATTACCGGAGATGGCAGAGCCTGAAACAAACTCAGATTTATCTGACTGCAATGTTTTCTTCCTAGAACATGACTGGGTCTGCTCAATGCTATCAAATTTCCCCTCTTGCTTGCCAGCTGAGGGTTCAGTTGATCAGTCCTTCTTTGTACTGACAAGGGTGAAATTCTATATGACTGAAGCTCTGTCTTTAATCCCCCATTCCACTCATCCCTGGAGAAAAGCCAGTCGTCAACATGTTGGTTGTCAGTGGAGGAAGCAAATCTCTCCTCTCAGGCCCTTCTGATATTGCCTATGCTTCCTATGACTATCAGAAAGCAGGGAATAATCATAACTACATCAAAGAAACAGTCTAATAAGCAGGACCCTTATAGCATGAGGGATTTAGGAAGAAGACGTCATGGAAGCCATCTACGTAATTCAAAATTTTCTAACAGCTATATTAAAAAAAGTTTTTTAAAAAGATGAAATTAAATAATACTTAACATACTATAGGCAAATATCTCAACCTAGAATGGACATAAAATTGAGATATTTTACTTCTTTTGGATATTGTGTTAAATCCATCAAGTATTTTACACACATATCCCTAGACCTACATACCAGGTGAATATAATAGCTCCCAAACACTTACATATGTGTCCCCCAGGGGCTTCTTTATTCATTTGGTGACTTTACGTCTAAAATGTCTAAAATGGCTTTCCTTTTCTTCATTCACCGGCAGATACTCTGATGGGGGAAAAAATGGCTTAAGGAATAAAGAAGTCTCTGTTTCTCTGAAGGTCCCCAATGAGTGCAGGTTTTGCCGGCAGCTGAGATTGCTCGCTGCGGCCACAGCGTTTGTGTCGCTGCGCCGGCCCCGCACCTCTCACCGTGGAGGGCCAGGCACGCTGGCTGGCGGGGTGGGGGGCGTTTCAGGGTCTATAAGGACAAGGGCCTCCTCTTGGACCCGGACAAAGTCTTTTCCCGAGTCTCGGGCCCTGAGGGACGGTGTGGCCCCCACTGACCACGGCAGAGCCAAGCAGAGCCAAGCAGAGCCGTGGCAGGGCTCAGATTTCCTGGACCGGATGACAGACCCGAGCCCGAGCCCCGCGCGGGCAGGCCCGGCGCAGGATGCGCGGCCCTCAGTGCGCATCCCGGGCATCCGCCCGCACTGGGCCAGCGGTGCAGCTGCTGCAAATCCGCCCGGGCCGCCGCCTCCTCCGGGGCCGGGAAACGGCAGGAATCTTCCCGGCCCGGCCCAGCGCCCTCCCCCTGCTGGGGCCCGGGGCGGAGTCGCCCACCTGTCATCCGAGACGCCCCACGTGGGCCGGCCGTGGGGAGGGGTTGTAGAGAGGGAGAAAAGGCAGAGGCGTCGAAGGAAGCGGGAGTGAGAGTGGGGAGGAGAGAGGATCGGAGGAGAGGAAAGCGGAGCCCAGGAAGGCGGAGTGGAGGAGCTAGGAGCAGAAGAAAGAAAAAAGAGGACCCGAGACCCTACGAGAGGGACAGGTAAGGAGGGAGGGGCAGGCGAAAAGAAGGAAAGACGAACCAGGCCGGAGAGAGGGAGTACAGAGTCGGGAGTGAAAAAGGTCTACGCACAGGGACGAGATGAGGTGGAAGGAAGGGCAGGAGGAGAAGATTCTAGGGTGACGAAGGGCTAGGGCTTTTCGACGAAGAGTGGGGGAGGCACTGAGGCCTCTGCGCCTTTAAGGTTGCCAAGGCGACAGTTCTGGCCAAAGCGAGGCGCATTGACGTCAGCAGCCGAGTGCTGATTGGCTGCAGCCGGTCGTTTCCGGTGGAGCCGCAGCCGAGCCGCTATCGCAGAGTGGAGCTGGGCTACGAGCGTAGCACTGAGGGAGCTGGGCACCGCCGTAGTCTAGCAGCGACAGTTCCGCGTCCGCCGCCGCGCGTCCCAGGTGAGTGGCGTCTGCCCGGGGCCCCGCCGCAGCGATCTTCGTCGCCCCGCCGCGCGTTTGGGGTCGCGGGACCGATCCAAGATGGCGTCACGGGGAGCGACCTGCAGGGGGACGGCCGCACCCCCTGCCCCTCCCCAGCCCCGGCGCCTCCCGGCCGGCCTCAGGCCGCGCCCCCGGCCCCTGTTCTGCACCCGCGAGGCCCCAGGCGGCCCGGTGTCCGCTGCGTGCGGGGCGTCCAGCCGCTGCCCTCCCGCCGCGCCCGTCCGCGGCCCTGGTACTCGGCGGCCCTGCCGTCCCCGCCCCCGCGCGCCGCGGCCTTCTCGCTCGCCCTCCCCCATTTCCTGAAGGACAACAGCTCGGGTTTACCGGAATCCGCCGTCGTTTTCCCCGCCGGTTTCGGCCGATCTCGAGGCCCGGCAGGAATTCTCGTGTCCACCCTTCCCCTGTAGCCGTTTCCAGCGATCCGTTTCCCTCTCCTCCGCGGGGCTGTCATCCCCCCGCCCCCGCACGGCGATCTGGGTCTGGCTCCTCAGCTTCCCTTTGTCCCTGTCACTGCCTTTCCTTCCCCGATCCTCCCACCCCAGGCCTCCTCGCCATCGCGGAGGCCTTCCCACCGGCCCAGGATGGGGGTCGACTCCCTTCGTTGTGTGGTCATGACCGTGGCCTGAGGGATTGAAGGGCACTTTGCCGTCCTCTCGAAAATGCGCGGTGCCTGTTAACTCCTGCAGCCAGGGCCTATGTCCCGCAGGGGTTCCCGAGCCAGCAGGGAAAAGCCAGCCCACGGTTCCTCGAGATGACCCCAAGGAGGTATTCCCTGGCAGCCTCCGGGCTGCCCGGAGTGGGGAACAGCCTCTGCTTACATGTGATCCTTCCGAAACAGAATCTTATCACAGTCCACTTTCCTAAAGAGAGAATCTGAGTATTTTCTTGTGAACAGCTGTGAGGTTCTTGACAGTTTTAAATGGTTAAATAATTTTTGGGGAAGGGAAGAAACTAAGTTCCTGGACTCTTGGATAAATAAGTACAAAGACAGAATTAATCCAGGTATAGTCGACGAAATATGTTAAAAGGCCTTGGAATTTGGGTATTCGGAGGTCACAGGGCCACTGTATTAGTGTTGGGTCAGTTTTGTTCACGTACTATCCGTCATCAGATTCTTCCTTTTGGTCTTTGTGATAAACATTAATTTGTTTCAAACAAAGACACTTTCACTTTCTAGGCACAATTCTGTCGTTTTTACCAGGTCTAAGAAGGATTTCTCTGTTGACTTGAATGTGTGTATTAATATGACTGAAGACCACTTTGAAATGTAAAAGATCTGATTTATTATTGTTCTTCAATATCATTTGAAAAGCAGACAATTCTACTGAAGTGGATTTTCCACTCTTATGATTACTTGATCTGGAAAAGTAGCCAGTATAAATATATTCTATAGTAAGTAAACATTTTTTATGTGTTTATTTCTGAAGTAGCAGCATGATTCTTTCCCCATGGCTTCTAAGCTGTATGCTTGTCATGGAGCCACAAACTTTCTCATGGTCTGTTAATTAGTCTACTTGTAATGACTTATCACATAAGTTGTCAAAACAAAATGAGTAACACTGTTACTTGAGAATAGCTCTTCCTCTGGTATTTCTTTTAAACTTATAGTTTTATCTTGGTTGTTTTGTGTGCATTATAATTTGAAAAGTTTGATTAGTATTGTATTTAGTTGCAGAGTGGAGGGGAACAGTCTTAATTGCTTCATGATTAGTAGTTGGAGGGAAAACTGTGTGAATGACACTGTTAAATTACTGTTTTTAATTCTAGGGTAAGGTTACCTAGTCATTATTATATTTCTATTTTCTTCACATCAAGGCAGATTGAGTCCTCTGAAATCCATTAAATGCAGTTTATATATTGAATCATCATGTAAGCTTGAAAAACTTAACTGTTTTTATATTTTTTATTCAGATAAATAAAACGTTTTGACAATTTTTTGTCCAAACTTTTTATAGTATACTTGGTGAGAATTTTCCACCCCCCAACGAAGGATTTCCCCCTTTTTACCACTGCTAAATATATTATATAGGACTGGAATCTGGGAAAATATTCTATAATGAAAGACTGCTTTTAAAATCTAACTGAGGTTTCTTCTGTGTTTTAAAAAATTTTGATTACACTAATAGTTAATCAGATCCTTCCCTCTAGTGGTTTGCTGTGTGACATCAGGACATTTCTCCATGGGATAGGAACTAGATGGGAGCTACCATAAAGACATTATCAGATGTTCTTTATTGTGCTTCCTTGTTTTCACTTACAGCTAACTCTTGTCAGCTTGTAATGTCAGCAGTGCCCTTGTAATTCTCTGTCCTGTTTACCATTTACACATTTCCCACGTCATCATGATTTCTTTGCAGGGAGAGAACTGAATGAAATTCCCTGAAGGGACTGGCTTCTCAGCAGCCTGCCTCTGCAGGGGTTAGTGGCTCATACCCACTCCAGGGAGCTTGAGAATATTGCCTTTCATTGTGGCCTATAGAGCCCAGATACTACAGCAGCAACTAAATGAAATACTTATTTGGAAGAATGCAAATTCTGTACATATTTTGTACCCTAGTCCCTGTTTAAAAACAATCTAGTGAGGAGAAAAAGTTTCCATGAATCAAATCAGTTGCCTAATGGATTTAATAAATCAAAGGCCAACCTGGTGTTTGTGCTTCATAGTTTACCCAAGCATATGTGTGCTTTTTGTTGCAGAGAATCATGGCGTCTGGTAGTACTACTGCCAGTGAGGAGGAGCGCAGTCTCCGGGAATGTGAACTCTACGTGCAGAAGCACAACATTCAGGCGCTGCTCAAGGATTCTATTGTGCAGTTGTGTACTGCTCGACCTGAGAGACCCATGGCATTCCTTAGGGAATACTTTGAGAAATTGGAGAAGGTAAAAATATGGGAGATGCTATGATAAGTCTAATAAATGTTAAATGTTATAATGCTTAAGAATGTTGCTCATTTGTACCTTTTGGAAGAAAAGGAAGTTTGACCGAATAAGTCTAAAATTAAGAAATGCAGTGAAGACATTTGTAGTAAGTTTTAAATTCGTAACTGGTAGAGTTTAATCAGAAAATGAATCTTTTGCTGTTTATTTGAATAGTAAAGGATTTCCAAACTTAGTTCCTTGTAACCTGGTGTAATTAGTAGTTCTGACTGTAAAGAACCAATCTTTAGTACAGCAATTATTATGACTTGAGAAATTCTGAAGTACTCGAAGGCAGTCAATATTTTTCTTCAGCAAAGCAGGTAACCTTAATAAACCTTACCCCACATTTTAGAACTCAGGTAATAAATTGATTGAGTCTAGTTTGTGATAGATATATCAGAAATTCTAAATTAATGGTTTGGTTTACTATAGAGTATATGTTGGATGAATTAACTAGAATGCAGATACAAGATGGAAGGTTGTCAAAAGTTTATTCCTTTATAGTTTTGATTAGGACTTCTTTTTCTGGAAAAAATATTCTAGTTATTTCTTGGTTATTTACTCTTGTGTGTATGTTATTGTGACCTATGTATATGATAGATGCTTTTATCAAAATAATTTTGCATCAAGGACAGTACTTCAGTTCACCTTCTTCAAGATGATGAATGAAAAAAAGTCTGTATTACCAAATGTTTTGAGTATTTTATTTGATTTGCATTTTTAACTTTGGGATAAATTTACAGGTTTTCTTATGCATATTGAAGTTTTGAAGTGGTTCATAATGGTCATGAATCAATTGTGATTTTTTAAATATATATATAATTACTTAATTGTATAATAGAAATATCTGCCTTATTTGTTTGGGCCATTTTTTACCAGTGTAATTCATGTTTCAAGATTTAAAACATATTTGGGTAGTTCAGTAAACAAGTATTTTCTACACTCCTTAAAAACTAACAGGTTGATGTTTAATACCATGATTAGAATAATTAAAAACAAAACACAACTATTAACCAGTCACTATGAATGTAGCCCTGCTATCTTGAAATTGTAATAGAAATTCTGGTTTGCTCTTATTAAAAAAGAGAAATTTCCAAATAATGAAACTACTGTGGAGCCAGGTCACAAATGTTCCCTGTTTTGAAATCAAGTGCGTTCCTGGAGATCTGGTTCTGAAATGGGTCACTGTAAGGCGATCCCTCTTCTTTGGACATCAATAGAAATCATGAAATGAGGGGATTAAGTTAGTGAGACATTAAGTGTGTATCTTTTTTTAGGGAGTGTTGAATGTGTGGTGCTAGGTACAAAGCCTGTATTAACACAGGACTCTTTAAGGACTAATCAAGGTGGAAGGAAGAAAGAAGTAATTATTAGGGTACTTTCTTTACAAATGGGATTTTTAGCTTTACCATGTATTGGTCTTTAAAAAAAATCTAATAAAAGTTACATTTTAACACTTTTCTTCCTGTAACTCAAGGGTCTTTGACTAACATGCACTCTTTTACCCAGGGTTAAATATATTTTCCTAGACTTTCAAGTACCTAGATTTTCCACTTTTTAATAGTCCATTGTTCCATATATCATGTTAATTTTTATGTCTTAAAATACTAGTCACATTCTCTTCACCTCCTTCCCAGTTACCCAGGAGTTATGTTTCTGGAATCTTCCAGCTCTTCCATAAGAAATGTACCAAAAAACTCCCACAGTTTGGGCCTGTTGAAAGCTTCTTCGTTTTAATTCAGACTATTGTCTGGAATTTGAGTTCTCTTTCATGTTTGTATTTATTATAGAACTTCCCTGTCTTGTTGATAAGAGGAATTAAACTATTGCCTTTTGAGGGCCTCCTGTGTGCCAGATACTGTGTGAAACATTTTATATACATAAATATTCATTATCGCAAATGTGTGATATATATGAGCATTACCATTTTATAGAGACAGCTGGTAAAACTTGGTTGTGATCATGCAGTGTAGTGGTCAGCTTTTGCTGCAGGAACATAAAATCCCCAAATTTCAGTGGCTTACTACAACAGACTGTATATATTGGTCATGTGTAGCTCTTTTGGGCACAGACTGTCTTGTCTTCTCTGCTTCATGTATTTTGTTCTGGGGCTGAGTGGAAGAAACAGTCACTATATGGGGCATTCCGTTCTCAAGGCAGAGAAGGGACAGAAGCTCAAGGTGGGCTGAGCCAAACCACATTAGCGTGCATGCTATGGCATGTCCAGTTACATTCCATGATTAACGCAAGTCATATGGCCAAGCCTCAAGTCTGTGGGGTGGCAAGTTTACTTAATCTACAGAGAAGAATGGCAAGGGCAGGGAGAAGACAAACAGTTGTGAAAACATTAAGTGGTTGGAGTTAAAAACGTAATGCAGAATATAATGCAGAAGAGTCAACAAGATTAACCAGAAAGTAGGCTGGGAGTTTTTTATTTTTTGTTTTAATAAGCTAAAGAACTAACAAGCTGTGAATAACAGCAAGGGTAAGGATATAAAATTGTATCACAGTACATGCTAGAAATTGATGATTCCAGTAACGGCTCTGACTTGTCAAACAAAATAGGTTATATTCAGATTGCTGTTTTATAGTTCACTAGAATGCAAGTCAGTATTAAAATCAAATTGTTTTTGGTTACTTCAGAATTAAATTTATTTAAGTAGGATACAGTCCTAATAAGATGTCCTTTGTGAATTTTCTCATTAAACTTTTGTATAATGTCAATGACAGATTTTGGGAAGTTGAATTTATGTTTTCATTTATACTCTTTACACTTGGGACCTGAGTTTCATAGTTCTATGTTGATATGGAATAGGAAAGCCTTATTAGTCACTGGAAGTTCCAGAATGAAAATGAAGTGAGGTTTCTAAAAAATACATAAATAGGTCTCATGTTCACATGCAGTTCACAATAAAAAGGCACAGCAATAAGAGGTCTCCTTCCCACACCATTGCCTTTCTTGGGTGTGGCCAGTGTTCTGGAGGTAATATATGGCATTTATAGACAAATTTACACATGAAAGGAACATCTTTTCCAACACATGTGGAATGAGCCACTGTCTGGCTATTATGTTTACTCATCCCTGGTGATAACTATTTTGGTTGTTTCCAGTGTTTTACTCTTAAAAAAACTAATTAAATAATGTATGTATCATTTTTTCACATGTGTATATCTTAGAATAAATTTCTGGAAGCAGAATTACTAGATTGCTGAGTCAAAAGGTAAATATATTTATAATTATGAACAAAAATATTGTTTTTTTCTCTCTGAAAATTAGAAAATCCAAGAAGTGAGAAGATAAGGATAAAATTTTGCTATAAAAAACAGACATGGCTCTACTAATAGAAATGAACACTACTAACCCCTTCATGGATATGGTTCTAGATTTTGCTTGCTGCATATTTAGGATTCTTGTATTTATCTCGATTCGAACATTTGGGTGAGGACTGTGCACAAAAACAACAAAAAACAATAGCAACAACAACAAAAATGGATTTTTTTAATCAAATTTTTTTCCTACAGTAATCATTAAATGCGAAGTTCTTTTAGAATTTTTAAGATGGTTTAGAAAAACAATGTAGAATGGGTCAAATGAATGAGAAAGTAGAAGATAACACATTCTTTTACTCTTATTTCAGGCATAATAATTCTCTACTGAGGAATTTCTTATTAAGGTTCTAGATTTGAAAAAAAACGTTTAATTGTTGATTTCAGTTTTTATATGAATTGGTTCAATAAGTAGTTTTTACAAGCAGATAATCAAATATAAACCCTGCTAATAAAGAGTGCTTCTAGCTCTGCTGGAGAAGTATCACTGGGCTGGTTCTTATTTAAATTCTTGTTACCATCACAACCCTCTCATTATTTGTTTATATTTGGGACCCAGGCTAGATGTGAATTCTGCAGGCTCAGGACCCTCTCCAGTTGGTTTGTGTATCCCATTGCTTTGTATAGGATGTGGTATGGCAGATCCAGAAAATGCAGAATTAATGAAATAGTAGTCTAGACATTCTTGGGTTACTTTGGTGAACCAGAATTATTGTTACTGGATAACATGCTTGGAAAGGGGAAGTTATTTCTTACTGTTTTTTTTGCAGAAGAAAACAAAAAGCCTAATTCCCAGGATTTTGTTTTCTGATACATTGCTTTTATTATGTTCATCATGAGTCAGTAATCTCAATACATTATTATAATGGAGATCTAATTTTTTACTTCTGTATGTCCTTGAACATATGGCTTTTGTCCATTAATAAAGCATGCCATCTATTATCATCTGAGAAACAGTCTGTGGAAAGTTTTTCTTTTTAAACTTTGTTTTTTTCCTATTTGGAATTGACCATTTCCCCTTAATTTACATTGGTACAAGAAGAGACTTGATGGGCCAAGGACCTGAACAGACACTTCTCAGAGGAGGACATACAATCAATCAATAAGTACATGAAAAAATGCTCACCATCACTAGCAGTCAGAGAAATGCAAATCAAAACCGCCCTAAGATACCATCTTACTCCAGTAAGATTGGCAGCCATTATGAAGTCCGACAACAACAAGTGCTGGAGAGGATGCGGGGAAAAGGGTACACTTGTTCATTGTTGGTGGGACTGCAAATTGGTGCAGCCAATTTGGAAAGCAGTATGGAGATTTCTTGGAAAGCTGGGAATGGAACCACCATTTGACCCAGCTATTCCCCTTCTCGGTCTATTCCCTAAAGACCTAATAAGAGCATGCTACAGGGACACTGCTACATCGATGTTCATAGCAGCACAATTCACGATAGCAAGATTGTGGAACCAACCTAGATGCCCTTCAATAGATGAATGGATAAAAAAAATGTGGCATTTATACACAATGGAGTATTACTCTGCTTTAAAAAATGACAAAATCATAGAATTTGGAGGGAAATGGATGGCATTAGAGCAGATTATGCTAAGTGAAGCTAGCCAATCCTTAAAAAACAAATGCCAAATGACTGCTTTGATATAAGGGGAGTAACCAAGGACAGGGTAGGGACGAAGAGCTTGAGAAGAAGATTAACATTAAACAGGGACGAGAGGTGGGAGGGAAAGGGAGTGAGAAGGGAAATCGCATGGAAATGGAAGGTGATCCTCAGGGTTATACAAAATTACATATAAGAGGAAAGGAGGGGTAAGAGAAAAATAATCCAAGTGGAAGAAATGATTTACAGTAGAGGGGGTAGAGAGAGAAAAGGGGAGGGGAGGGGAGGGGAGGGGAAGGGCGATAGTAGAGAATAGGATAGACAGCAGAATACATCAGTCACTAGAATGGCAATATGTAAATCAATGGAAATGTAACTGATGTGATACAGCAATCTGTATACGGGGTAAAAATGGGAGTTCATAACCCACTTGAATCAAACTGTGAAATATATATTAAGAACTATGTAATGTTTTGAACGACCAACAATTAAAAAAAAAAAAAAAAAAGAGAGACTTGATGTCCCTGAGATGGACTGACACTGGATTATAAGAATACCAACTTTATATGCTGAAGTGTCTCATTTTATAAACCCTCATTTCTTTCAGGAGGAGGCAAAACAGATTCAGAATCTGCAGAAAGCAGGCACCCGCACAGACTCAAGGGAGGAAGAAATCTCTCCTCCTCCCCCCAATCCAGTGGTTAAAGGTCGGCGGCGACGTGGGGCTATCAGTGCTGAAGTCTACACAGAGGAAGATGCTGCGTCTTATGTTAGAAAGGTAGTTTTGATGTCTAAACATTAGGGAAATGTTTTGGGGGTCCACTTGGTGGTCATCTAGTTTCCTTTGATGCGCGAATGTACATTTGCAAATAGTTAATTACAAAAATACAGTTACTTGGTACCAGAGAACAGGTTTCTATAATAGCCTGCTGTCAAAGGAAATAACCAGTGATATAACCCAAGGAATAATTACATTTGGGGGTTGGTCATTTCCATGCAGTTGTTTTGCAGTCGAATCAAGAGGTATTCCTTTTTCTCTTGAATCATGTTCTCAGTTTTCTGATACTCTATAATTCATGTTGTAGCTTTTAACCTTGTATCCAACAAGCTTCATTTGTCCTAATCTTTTCCTTCTCACAGCCAGCCATTTTGAATTATGCTATTAGTCTCCAGTGGGAACAATTGCATGTGCTTGGGCCTTGTGAAACACAATGATTGTTATAGGATACTTAGTTTTGTCTTAGAATAATGACCTCGGTCAAGGTAATTTTGGTTTGTTTAGTTTTTAACTAGGAACCAAGTACTGGCTTTTAAATCCAAGCCTGGCTGTAGGCAAGGGGATTAAATAGTCAATATTTGTTGAGAACTTTGTGAATCAAAGATAGTAAGAATGTGCCCACAGTGAAAATATTTAACTCAAAACTGTCTTGTTTAAATAGTCTAACGTGGCTTGACATTTAATTGAAATGTAAGTTGCAAACATTAAGTGTTTTTTTGTTTATGGAATTGTTATTTGTCCTTTGACTCTTTTCTAGGTTATACCAAAAGATTATAAGACAATGGCTGCTTTAGCTAAAGCCATTGAAAAGAATGTGCTGTTTTCACATCTTGATGATAATGAGAGAAGGTAGGTATATCTTCTTTGTTAGAATATTTTTTCACTATGTCATTTATCTCAAACTCTTATCATTGCAAGTTTTAAGGCCAAATGACAATCAGGGCTGAAAATCTGGAAGCTTTAATTCTAAAGTTAACATTGGAAATCACGGAAGAGACCTGTGAAATCTTACACTAGGACTTCTCTCTCTTGCAGTGATATTTTTGATGCCATGTTTCCAGTCTCTTTTATTGCTGGAGAGACTGTTATTCAGCAAGGTAAGGACTGCTGTTTTTGTGACATGCAGTATGGTTATGGGAGGATAGGAGAGACTGGAGAATTGGTTTTGTTTATTTTGAGTTTGTTTCCCTCTTTGTGCCCACCATTTCCCCCTGTTATATTGTTAGATTATTCTTTATCCTTTTTCTTCCCTTTTTTTGATAAAAATTTAAGCTAAACAGAAAGCTTTCTCTAAGGCATTAATATTTCAGGTATAATTTTATTTATAATAATTGTTAAAGGAAATGCTGTTTTATTTTGAATGTCATGGAACTTTAGAACAATATATATATCTCCTATGTCCTTTATGCTGATTATTAGGCACTTTTATAGTAAAAAATGGAACAAAACCACTTATATTTTTATTTATTCTTAATAGTTTCATGGGTCTTCATAAACCATATATTTTCCCGTTTCATGACAGTCTTGATATGTTCTGTTAACTATTTGTGTTGTTTCTTGTGATATTATAGCTAACATAAAAGTTAATAACTTTGTACACATATGTGGCTTTCTCTAGTTACCTTTTTATAAGGTATTCTTTACCATAAGATTAGACTAAACAAAATTGATCAGTTCTATGACTTTTAATTTTATGGCTTCTGTTGCTGAATTTTTTTTCTTAAAGATCGTGTTAAATTTAACATACTGTTTTTATAGCCTCATTATAAAATGAGTTTATTTTATATTAATTTGATCGTTTTTTTAAATTTGGGATATGATTCTGAATCTTTTACTCTCTTTTAGGCGATGAAGGGGATAATTTCTATGTGATTGATCAAGGAGAGATGGATGTAAGATTTAATAATGGCAAAACTATGTTGATAATCTTACCTTAATGATCTTGTATTATTACTTCTAAGCACTAAGCATAGTGTTTCTCAAGGGCTTGTATTGTGTATTATATTCTATTACCTTTTACCAAGTATTTTTTGACACAGTAACTTTTTTTTTTAATATGCTCTTATTTTATTTACTTATTTTTGTATGCCATTCTAAGGATACAACCCAATGCCTCATGTGCTAGGCAAGTGCTCTGTCACTGAGCTCTATCCCTGATACAGTATCTTTAAGGGTAATTTTTCTGACTAGATATGCAGTTCCTGACTTCTGGGTTAGTGATTAATAAGTTTGTGCATGCTGTGGAAGGGTAGACGGATGTAAAGGAGTCTAAACCTAGCCATTAGCTTTAAAACTTAACACAGCTTTCTTAATTCTATAAGTTTTCTTTATAAATGAAATAGCAATAAAAAAAGCATCAAACCTTGTAGTTTTATTAGAAAATTCAGTGACTTAATAGAAGTTAAATGCTTAATGCAGTGCTCAGCCTAGTACTTAGTAAACGTGTGTCATTGGTATTAATGCTTGACTGACCTTATTTCATCATCATCTCTATGGAATATCTTTTTCATACCACATAGTAGCTCATTTAACTCGTTGTCAGAGATCATCTATTTTGCTGTGCTGTGTTCTGAGAAATAAAATATTCTGTTTTAAAAATAAATTCGGGATTCTGACCTTTTAAAAAGGTCTAAAAGTTTTAACATGTTTGTATCTATATAAAGAGAAAACTTAATAGTTATTTGCATTTTAGGTCTATGTCAACAATGAATGGGCAACCAGTGTTGGTGAAGGAGGGAGCTTTGGAGAACTTGCTTTGATTTATGGAACACCTAGAGCAGCCACTGTCAAAGCAAAGACAAATGTGAAACTCTGGGGTATTGACCGAGACAGCTATAGAAGAATCCTTATGGTAAGAAATGATGGTTTTTGGAGTGTGATTTAGAATTCTGATCTATGTAACTAACTAATGTTTGCATAATGTCACAAAGTTAAAAATGAGATGTTCTTTTCTTTTAATGATTGAATGTTTTGTATTAATCCCAGTTTAGCATCACTCATTATGCCTTTTGAGGCAGTGATTTTTTAGAACAAAAATAAATTAAGGCCAGAAATCACATGGGAATCAGAATGTGATGTATATATAATGGTCTTCTCATATTTAGAAATCTGCCCATTTGCCAACAGATGCTTCTTGATTTACCTGATCTTGCCCACCATAGATTGGCTGCTTTGAAATGCATAAAATTAGGCCATTCAGAAATAAGTAGCTTCTCTAAACTGAAAGTTGGTTATCAGAAATGCATGTGACATGTCTCCTCTTGGAGAGAACAAAGTAATAAAACCATTGGGACAGTCTGCTGATACAGTTAATGAGTTTTTGAGAACTTGTGATAAGTTTGTAGAGTAGTTTTGGTGGTTAAGTCCCAGCTAATAGCATTGGCTGTTCTAAATAGTTTTCTTAAATTTCTGTAGTGTTCATCTGGCCATTTGAAAGTTTGCAGTCTTGTGTACTTTGAAATTTTTTTGTATGTTTGGGATATGTTCATGTACTTTGAAATATACTTTGTGTTTCTATTTTCATGCTGTGGATACCAGAATTGACGAATACTCAAGTACCTTTTTATAAAATGGCATAGTGTTTGCATAAAACATGCACACCCTGTATACACTCTTAAGTCATCTCTTGATTAGAGATAATACCTAATGCAAAATAAAAGCTGTGTGAGTAGTTGTTATACTGTATTGTTTAGGGAATATTGACAAGAAATAATTCTGTTTTTTGTTGGATCTGTAGTTTGTTGGATTTCTGGGTTCAGTACCTGTGGATAACATGGAGGGACAGACTGTGTGTATATGTAGATATATATGTGTGTGTGTGTGTGTGTGTGTGCAGATGTATGTTTTTTGATAGGTGGGGGTTGTGGGACTGAGGCAATTGACCTCGTTAGGAAAATTTGTTATAAAGGACAGTGTGTTTCCTTTCCTCTTTCCTCCAGATATATTTAACAAATTTTAAGATAAGACAACTTGATTTGGGGCTATGGGACATTCTCTCATTTTTGGTCTATAAATAACACAGTTTACAAGATTGGAGCTGTGGGGAAGGATTCTGGGCTGGGAGTGTAGTCAGATACAGTTTTTCATATCACTTGGTTGTTTTTTGGAGAGCTGAGCTTTTGCTTACTTGACATTTCATTACTTAGTGGTGCTGTGTATCTCCTGTGGCTTTTAGGAGCAAGCTATGAAGAGCTTTTTGAGCTTTTTAATGTAACTGAACACTTACTGTTTTCAGCATGCAGAGAAATGATCATAAATCAAGAGGCAACTGCTGCAAGCTTTTTTTTTTCTTTTTAGTATATTTTAAACAATATTATTCTACAACATTGTGTGATGACTTCATGTTTTTGGGATATGACTCCGTTTTCTTTCTTTCTTTCTTTTCTTTTTTTTTTTTTTTTAGGGAAGCACACTGAGAAAGCGAAAGATGTATGAGGAGTTCCTTAGTAAAGTGTCTATTTTAGGTGAGTTTTTAAAATTGCATGGAGTACTGTCAGATATTTAGCAGAACCTATTACATTTCAGAAAAAGTAATCTAGTTAACTCATGTTTTTTTTACTAGCAGAAAGGGAAAGCACATGAGATTTTTATTTGTGTCAAAGATTTGACTAAATTAAAGTCTAATGTGTGTTGAATTTGCTAATGTATGACAAACTCCTTTATTAGAAATGATCGGACGTGGGAAAAGCTTTCTGAAAATAAGGATGTGGCTCTTTCCTCCTAACTAAAAAAGCTGAAGGTGTCCTCCTTCTGAATGTGAACATTTAGTTATTCCCACTCTGACTTCCTTCTTATTTTGTTATTGAGCTTATTGGTTCTGGAATGTACTTCTAAGAAGGCATTTGTTTTGTGGAAATATGAGGTATCATTTGTTGGTATCCTCTGAAAACATGACAGATTTGAAATTTAGAGTAAAGCAAATTAACTGGAGATATTACCTGAGTTTTGTTATGTGGACTGGGAGATGTTAGACCCTATTCTTTAGGAAAGGCAATGGTGACTTTGCCATTGTTTTGTTATAGGGATTTGCCTTTTTTCCCTCCTTATTTGACCTCTAAAATAATTATATTACTTCTTATCTTGGATATTGGTTTGACCTTTAGGAGCAAAAGTTATTTTCTGGCTCCCTTTGTTGGTTTCATAAACAAATTCAACTGTTAAGTTGTTTGAACTTTGGAAAATTAATGGATAAGTTATTTGAATTTGGAAAATTATGCATAGTGAAACATTTGGGTACTGCTATTGAAAGTTTGATTTGCATTGATGGCAGTATGAAGGACTGCTTTCTGATCACATTTTTCTTATTCCTTTGCCATTTGATACAGTGTTGATATAAATTAATCTGATTACAAAAGTAAGAATCTAAGAGTCATATGCAGGTATATGAGAATCCTGCTGAGACTAGAGGCAATTGAAGATATGTGCCATTGTCATGTTTAATCTGAAACACTGCTGGGGTGTTGAATGGGCATGGATATTTGCTTGAATATCTGTACACTTGGTTTTTGTTTTAAAAAATTTAGCAATACCAAATAATGTAGAATTTTTTTGATTCTTGTCTTTCAGAGTCTTTGGACAAATGGGAACGTCTCACTGTAGCTGATGCACTGGAACCAGTCCAGTTTGAAGATGGACAGAAGATTGTGGTGCAGGGAGAACCAGGAGATGAGTTCTTCATTATCTTAGAGGTAAAGAACTCTGCATTTGATTCCTTACCAAGTTGTATGCCATAAAGGGGAAACTGAGGATTAATTCTTGTTTATCCTTTGGATTTTAAGAATACCAGATAGTTTTATTTAAAAATTATCTTTTGGGGCTTGAGATTAGCTCAGTGGTAGAGTGCTTGCCTAGTATCTATGAGACTGAGACCCTGGGTTCTATCCCCAGCACTGCAAAAAATAAAGTAGTATATGGTTTCATTGTGGTTTGCGAGGCCTAACTAGCCCAGGGTGAAGATCATTTTTTAAAAATTATTTTTTAATTTTTATTTGGAATGCAGTTGTTTGATTTCTGTTTAAGGCCACTACATTTTAAGAGTTTGAGTCGGAAAATTCTAGAAAGGCCCAAGACTCGAGTGGCCAAATCCAGGGTTACTCAAATTGTTCTTTACCATGCAAGCCAAGAAAACCCCAAAAAATAAAAAACTGAAAACTTACAACAGTTAGCAAAACAAATTGAAAACTCTGGGTGGTTCTTGTTAAAATGCAAGTGTTTGGGCTATTTGACAAAGAAGGATCAAAGGTAATTATTTAAATTCCGAAAGTTTATATGTTTTATATCTTTACAATCTGGAAAATATATAGCAGTTAATCTTGCCTGCTAGACAGATCCAAATAGCAGATTCAAAGGCTCAGCTCTGTAGTCATGGTGCAAAAGCAGCCTTAGAAATGTGAATGAGTGGATGTGGCATTCCAAAAAATCTTATTTACAAAATAGTGAGTTTGGGTTTGGCCTTCTGTCTACAGTTTGTGAAACTACAGTTTGCCAGAGTCTGAATTCCTAAGTATTTTAGTTTGATCAGTACCTTGCTCTGAGCAGGGGATAATGGTTAAATAGAAATCAAAGTTCATATGGTGACTGACTTTTAAGTCATCTTTTACCTTATGAACACAGATGAGTTGAATTATTTCCAAATCCTTTTCTCCCCTCTGTTTTGCAAAATAGCTAAAGTTGCACAGGGTATTTAAGATGCCACTCTGGGTTAGAAAGTATTTGCTTAGCTTTTTGGTGATTGTATTATAGGGGTCGGCTGCTGTGCTGCAACGTCGGTCAGAAAATGAAGAGTTTGTTGAAGTGGGAAGATTGGGGCCTTCTGATTATTTTGGTATGTTGGATTCCTTCACAATTAGAGTTACCTTTCAGTGAGACGTGTAGTATTTCATAATTTTGTCTTCTCTTCTCCTGAACTTTTAAAATTGCAGTCTTTTGCCTGTCAGAGAAATAGTGTGAGATTTTGCTCTTTACTCAGTTAATAATTGAGTAATTGATTGTCCCATACCTATTATTGGTGTGTGTGTATGTATATGTGTGTGTGTGTGTGTGTGTGTCTATATAATGTGCAGATGTGTGTCTGCTTTTAATTGAATGGAAAACAAAATCTTTGTTTTCTTTCTCAGAAGTGCACTTTAAACATTTTTTTAAAATTTGTTTTAATTAATGTACTTTTTAAAGGATTTTTTTGTTTTGTTTTTCTGTAGAAGTTAACCTGCTTTTATCCTTCTCTTTTCTGTCTTCCAGGTGAAATTGCACTACTGATGAATCGTCCTCGTGCTGCTACAGTGGTTGCACGTGGCCCCTTGAAGTGTGTGAAGCTGGATCGACCTCGATTTGAACGTGTCCTTGGCCCATGCTCAGATATTCTCAAACGAAACATCCAGCAGTACAACAGTTTCGTGTCACTGTCTGTCTGAAACCTGCCTCCTGTGCCTCCCTTTCTCCTTTCCCCAATTCATGCTTCACTCACGCAGACTGCTTAATTTTCCCTATTTGCAGCGCCAAGTGGCCACTGGCATTGCAGCTTCTTGTCTCTTTATATTAAAAATTGCTTTTATTGCACCGTTCTCAATTTGGAGCATTAAGTGAATGCTCGAACACAAATAAATAGAAAGAGTTCTGTGGACTTTGCTGTTACTGCTTCTCTCTGTGCAGTGTTAGTGTTCAAACTGGGCAGTGAGTGCCATGCCTTTTGGTGAGGGCAGATCCCAGCACCAATGAATTACCATAGAGTAATGATGTAACAGTGCAAGATTTTTTTGTGACATAATTTTCCAGTCAAGCATATTTAGACTGTGGCCATATATGCTATATTTCTTTATAGAATAAATGGTTTCTCATTAAGCTGTAAGGATTAGGAAAAATGGATATAGAAAAATCTTAGTAGTGTAGAAAGACATCTGCCTGTAATTAAAACTAGTTTAAGGTGAAAAAAATGCCCATTTTTGCTAATTATCAGATGGATACAGTTGGTTCAGACCCCCACCCTTAACCTGAATTTTTGTTTGCCAAGCTAATTTGCCTGGTTTTGTTTGTGTCCTGTTACTGTTTCTTTTCCAACTCTGAAATACTTTTAGGTGTGGCTATCTATACCAGCCTTTTAAGTTTGAAACCAAACCATAGACTACAAATATTGGGTTATGATTTAACTACATCTGCCTCAGCTCACAGATTTTATTTATCCAGCTAGTGCCAAATACTGACATCAGATGCTGAATTGAAAATAAGAATTTGAGGTCTACACTTTCAGTTGTTAAGAGTTTTTGGTTAATACGTGTTCTTCATTTGACTCCAGTATGATCTCCTATGTTCAGTAGACTCTGATTCCAGGAGATTGGATTTGCTGAGAGTAATACAGGTGGAAATAATGTCACACAGAAATGTGAAGTGATGTTGCTAAAGAGAAGAACCAGGTGGACAGATTTCAGTGTCGAGAATTTTCCCCCACTAAATTCATTGGGGCGTGAGGTTTAGGAATAAGTTTTGCACTTCGGTTTCACATTTCCCCCCTCCTTTTTATGTTGGCTAGAACTTTGGGTGGGGTGGGATGGGGTGGGATATGTCTATGTGTGTCTAAAAGGCCATTTTGCTGGAAGACCTGCTTTTCTGTCCTGTATTTCTCTGGCAGCCTTTTATTTTTACTTTAAGTCAACTTGTGTTTTGAGTCTTACCTGTAACTCAGTATTTTCCTGCCTTATGTGTTATAATATTCCAATGATACCCAACAGTTTATTTTTATTATGATTTTTTTAAACAAAATTTCACAGTTCTGTAATGTAGGCACTTTTATTTTCATTGTGATTTATGTATATTGTAGGGTAATATTTGGGAGTGACTGCAAGCAGTTTTCCATCTGTGTGCAACTGATTTTGATTAATAATCCTTTCACCTACCTTTTCCCAGGTAATTTAAATTGGACATGATTGATTTTTTTTTTTTTTTTTTTTTTTTTTTTTTTTTGCAGATTTTAGGTTGTTACTAACTTTGGAATATAAATCTGGGAAAGAAATTTTATTTACTTGTTAGTGTGGGATAGAAAGCCACCTTGTTACAAATTTTTTAATTTCCAAAAATCTGTATTAAATGAAGGTTTTCTGCTCTGTACTTTATGTTTAGCTATCTTTTTTATACTTAAAAAACTAAAAATAAAAATTATGTTCTTATTAGCTTTAAGCTTGATTTTGATCTTTGTTTAAAAGCCCAAAATGTACTTAAATGAATTATGTAGAATGCCATAAAATCAGTTTCTTATATGTACATAATCATGTTCATGTATATTTAGGTATGGATACTGCTAAGTGAGTTTTACTCAAATCATTTGGCTTGCTGTTTACTCCCTTTTGTAGTTTTTGATCTTAGACATTTTAAGATAAGTCTGAATTGAAAAATTTTCATTTTTAAAGCTTTATCTTCGTGCAATCTAAGTGTATGTGAGAAATCACAGTTGGCATAATTTTGTTGCAGTTGATATTCAGGGTTTTAGGAATCATTATTTCTGGATTTGGTGAGTGAATTTATGAGATCTACTGCTCTAGAAGTATAGATGGCCAAAGGACCATTTCGTATTGCTTCCTGGTTACCTGTCTGATGATACTGTGTGTGCTAATATATGCTATTCTTTTTGTTATAGATTGTCTTAACAGTAGGTCAAGTAATAAAAAGAGATTAAATAATTTAAATTCTTAAATGAATCAGTTTTTCTTCACTTTCTCCTTTTTTTCTTCCTCTGTCCCTTCCCCGGAGTCTCCGTTTCTGGTGGGTGAGAATGAGAAGGGGAAGTGAATTATGGGATCTTTATTTTTAAAGAGTAACATGTTTATTTTCCAAGCTTTCCAATTCAGTTTGACTATCAAAGAATGGATCTCAACTTTGCTTAAAGGGTAGCAGATAAGTAACAGATTTACCCACCAAGTTATGGAAGGAAAAGATTCAATCAAAAATTTCCTGTTTATTGAAGATAGTATCAGTTTTGTGGCCTTAGAACTTTCCCATACCTAAGGGGGAAATACCATTTCTGGATTACCATATCTTTGGTTTGTATTTAAGATATGCAGTTGCTTAGAGATGTTTTTATAGAAAGTCTTATAGCTTAGATTTTTGAGGAGTGAGGTGATTAAGTTGTACTTACTAGTATAATGTGCTTATCTCTTCACATCCTGTGAAGCTGGAGATGTGCTAGAAGAACTTTTTTTAATACCTTTATTTTATATGTTATAATATTCTAATGATACCCAACAGTTTATTTTTATTATGATTTTTTTAAACAAAATGGTGCTGAGGATCGAACCCAGGGCCTCGCACGTGCTAGGCGAGCACTCTACTGCTGAGCCACAACCTCAGACCCTAGAAGAACTTTTTCTAGCTAACACACTCAGGAACTTGGTTTTTTTATTATTATTATTTTTCAGTGCTGGGGATTGAACTTGGGGCCTTGCACATACTAGACAAGTACTCTACTGCTGAGCTACATCCCCATCCCCAGAAGAACACTGCTCTTTGTATAGGTTCAATACTCACTTCTTCCAGCCCGCTGGAGTTGAAACCTTCAGAGCCACAACAGAGTAGAACTAAAGAAAATTTGATGGGTTGATTGTCCTTGTTATAGATTAATTTTCCCTCTTTAACAGTGGCCCATGGTGACTCACATTTTGTTCAATATATTAAAGTGTTGACATTTTAAAATTGAAATAGCATGATGTCAGATTGTTTTAAATTTTGCTTTATATCCAATCACTGATAGCTGGGCCTTTTTTGTACTTTGTTTAGACTCTGGCAATGTATTTTTATATGAGGTGAAACAACATTAAGGAACTAACAATGGCTAGATAACCACTGAGTTTGTCCCCAAAGATGTCTGTCATAATAGCTATCAGTAAAGGCTGTAGTTACATGAATTAAAAAGGGGGAATCCTAATTTCTCTCTTCTCACACTGTGGGATTTTAGCATAGAAGTCAGCATTGTTGTATACATAGCTAAAATTTGTTTCTTGACATAACTTCAGAACTCTTGACTGCATCATGACTCCCATCTAAAACTAAAACCACTGTAATTTTTTTTCCTTATTTTCTGAATGAAAGTTCTACCAATTTTGCCTAAGTAGCTCTGTGCTTCTAAAAGTTTCCACTAGATGGAGAGCTTTTTTATAATCTTTGTTAATCCCAAATGAGTTGTTCTTAGTCATTTAAGGATTCTGTGTTTGCAGATATGCCTACTTGCTAAAATTTATTTGTAACCCGCCACTGTACACGGTGCTTTTGCAGTCCTTTGAGGACTTGTGCAGTGCAGTGGAGAGTTGGAATCTCCAGTGAATGTTTTCCCACCCTAAGGTGAACGAACATGAGGATGCTCAGTCTTTTTCAGTTGTCACACTGTGTCTTTTTGTTTATTTGTTTGGTTGGTCCTTTTAGTGCCATTTTGCAGTTTTGTTCTTTTCCTTGATGACTTTCCTATTTGAAATGGCCCCAAGTGCAGTGCTGTTAGACTGACCAGTGTTCCTAAGGGCAAGAAGGCTGTGCTATATCTTAGAAAATACTGCGTATTAGGTGAGCTTTGTTCATGCCTGAGTTGCAGTGATGTTGGCCGTGAAGCAGTGTTAAGAGTTCAGCAGAATAAAGTGTCTTGAACAAGAAAAGATCATAAGTTGATCCGTTGAAAATGTGTGAACGTAAACTCTGGAAACCTAACCCAGTAGAGCAATGAAGGATTTCAGTATTTGCTAATTTATATCAGAGGCAGCTTTATAGGACATAAAGAGAATTGACTGTTTTGTAATTTTCAGACTCAAATTGTCCTGGTTTTTGAGAGGCTGCAGAGGGTGCCTCCAGCCCCTATATCACCAAGTCCTGTACTGTACGGCCATCTTTCATCCTTCTGTCAGTGGTGACAGGGAAAGTTTTCACAGTGTTTCATGGGGCTTTGAGCAGTGGTTCAAACAAGTGGGAAGGACTCACTGGTTTCTAAAAAAAACTTGATCACAGCCTTCTCACATTTAATAATACTAATCAGCTATACTAGTAATACTAATACTGTGGGGACATTTTTATACCATTTGATAGAATTTCTGGGTATTTTTGATGAATGACCTTAATTTTGTTGTTAAAAACACAATGAAGCTGGGTGTGGTGGCGCACACCTGTAATCCCAGTGGCTTGGGAGGCTGAGACACGAATCGATTTCAAAGAATCTCATTCAAAGCCAGCTTCGGCAATTGCAAAAGGTGCTAACCAACTCGGTGAGGCCCGGCCTCTCAATAAAATGCAAAATAGGGCTGGGGATGTGGCTCAGTAGATGAGTGAACATGAGTTCAATCCCTGGTACCAAAAAAAAAAAAAAAAAAGGAACAATGGAATGTTAATGATGAGTAAATAATAAGGCATAGAGCTCCTCATCAAGGTCAAATTCAGTTCTGCTACTTTCAATTTGAATAGTAGGTCACAAAATCCTACACCCTTCAAAAATTAACTTGTAGTCAGAGTAGTAGCTGAATTGGATGGATCTGAAACTCACCTTCCTAAGCCTCTGATTTGGAAGTCCCAACCATTTTGTGCTGTTCTTTGTCTTTCCCTGAATATTTTCATGTATTCCTGGTTCCTCCTTAGGGAAAAAAATGACTTGAAGTAGGAGAAACAGCTGATGGATGGGAAGTCCTGTGCTGCATTTGGCTACCCCACATGAGGCAGTCTCTGGGATTAAGATCCCCAGCACCACAAAAGGAGAAAAAAAAGAGCTATTTTTCTATTTTCTTTAAGCACAACTTCATAAATTGGTTGTGATATATTTGGGTTTTTGTGTTACAGTGGAAAGAAGACATCGGATAGGTCTACGCCATTGAACTGGGTGGTTATTTCTCTGAGCCTTGGTTCTCTTTCCTGAGGGGCTGGGAGTTGTGTGTATGTCGGGAAGCCTGTGTGTTGTTTCTGTAATGTGGGGGGACTTGGGGAACCACAGGCTCAGGGGCAGGGTACCAGTATGGAGTATCAGCGTGGGCCAGCGGTACCTGTTGTGACTTTTTGTTGGACTGTCTTTGGACATTGCAGTCTTGACCTTGTTCTCTACTCCCCTCACTTTGAGCCTCCAACCTTTATTAGAAGAGAATTTGATCTGCTGAAATCATTTATTTTTGCTTGTTGACTAATCACTCTGCAGAATGAATATATTCCTGTCATTTGTGTTTTCAGTTATTATGGAATAAGAAACATGTCTCCAGTTGCAGGAGTTTGAGATGTCAACAAGTCAGTAGGGGAATTGGAGGAGACGGGGAATCCCTGCTATCCTTTCAAGGAAGTTTGGGACAGAAACTTGATTTAGTTCTTTTTTAGTCAGTACAGGAGGAGAGGGTATCTAGAGGACCTCATCCCTCCAGATGGCTCCCTGTTCCTGTTGGAGTCTCATAGGTGACAGTTCTGGGACATAAGGTCCAGCAGGCCCTGGCCTTTGTCCTTCCTTTCTCCAGGACTTCCTCTAGTACCTACGGGTCTGACAGGCCCGACCATGCCATGCTGACCTTGGAGACCTCTCTTTTCCCTCCATCACAATTCCTCCTGTTGTTATTGCCTGCTAATCTTGACACTGTTATTTCAGTTGATATTTAATACTCTCACTGGAATACCTTATTTCTGGTATTTAGAGCAAATTCCTATTCTACTTTTTGTGACAGTATTCTGAGAAGTTACTCTAGGACTGCTCAGTAGGGACAGTGACTACAATGTAAGTAGAAAGTGTTAAGTCTAGTTTGAACCAGTTGAGGCTTAATTATCTGAAGATTTTGAGGCTGCTTGAGATCTGCAAGATGTTTTGTCTGGACCAGGAATTGTCCTTTACTTGTAGATAGAATAAGGACCTGGAGGACAGGTATCCTCTTTGATGTCCTTTTATTTGACTTGGTACAGTTAAAACTTTCCTGGGAACAGGGCCTAGAAACCTTCCAGATCTGAGTCATATGCAGGTTGCCCAGAGCACTGGGGAGATAGTCTGTGGCTTGATGGAGCTAGAGATTTCTGGGAAAGATGGAGCCAAGGCGATTCACTATAGAAGGGATCTTAAGTGACCTTATAGAGCAGGTCAGTGGATCCCTCTGGCTGTTTCAGAACATGCCCTGCCTCTTCCTGAGCTTGAGACTTGCCCTCCAGCATGAGGAGAGGGAAGTAAGGACGCAGTGGTCTGTACTCCAGAGCCCACCGCTGGCTCCGGCTGTATTTTCTGAAATGTGCTTCTCCATCCCTTAGCTTGTCAGGTTAGCCTGGCCAGAGTCTAGGGCTGATTGCTGTGCTGGGACATCGGCTATGACACGCTGCTGTCCATGGGCCTCTATGCAGTCCCCCACTGTCTTGAGGATGATTTGGAGTCTGCGGTCCAGGGCCAGGAGGTGGGGTTCGGTGAGGATGGGGGCCAGCTGGTCTTCTAGTAGAGACTCCCGCATCACATCGCTGAGTCTGTAGTCGGCCTGGGCCAGCAGCTGCAGATGCAAGAGTGTTTTCTTTTTGATCCTGAAAAGGCAAAGTCATAGGAGCCAAATAAGTCAGGGCAAAGAAAATACCTTGTCTGTACCTGCCCATTCCCCGAATAGCTGTTGCAGCTGATATTCTGAGAGCCTTCACCCCCAGTGCCTTCTCAAGCATGTTAATGAAAACCGCATCAAAAGGGAATGAAGAAAAGGTGTCCGCCTTTGCCCAATTGCCTTTTGGTCAACAGCCTCTAACAATCGTAATGCCATCCGCGCTGACGCTGGACGGTGCGCATTTGCGCTGAGGTTGCTAAAAGAATCAAAACTGAAGTGACAGGATTTTTTAAAGAGACTTAAAGCTGATGGGAGAAGCTTCTAGTAGGTGAAATGATGAAGCTGTCTGCCATTTCAAGAGCTAGCCTCCAAGATGGGTCATGCTAACTGTTTCTCAGATTCTAAAATCAGAGAGATGAAAATGGGGTGGGACCATCCTCAGGAGTTTTCTCTCTTTTTATGCAGGAATCTGACTTGGACTTCTGGGCAGGCAGCTTAATTGTCTTATTTTTGTCACAAGCAGCTATTGCCTGGCCTCCTCAGGAAGGGAGGGAGGAAGCAAGAAGGGAGACATGTTGGTATTAATCTAAGCAGCTGATTAAGAACATTCATACTCGGAGTTTCCCACTGGAGACAAATGGGGTGGTTTTGCTAGGTGCGAACCACATATTTATAATTAGCTCCGGATGCCGTTGCTGAGCAGGTGGACAGTTTCACAAGCCTGGCTAGGATGCCAGAGAGGCCTGGAAGTAGGTTAGACATCCTCCAGAGAAGTGCGGTTGGGAGAACTGAACTCTGGACACAGGCTGTTTAAAGGGCCCTCTCATCAGGACTTTGCTTACATGGTGATCAAATAGTAATATGAGATTATCTGACTCCTGGACAAAGCAGAGGTATGATTAGTAATGTCAAAGGTCATCAGCCCCTGCAAAAGTGGGTAATTATCTAAGTGGGTTAGAGATTAAAGTTGGCAACTGAAAAATTTAAAAGATTATGTCCAGCTGAGTGCAGTGGCAAATGCCTGTAATCCTAGCAGCTTGGGAAGCTGAGGCAGGAGGATTGAGAGTTCAAAGTCAGCCTCAGCAAATGCAAGGTGCTAAGAAACTCAGTGAGACCCTGTCTTTAAATAAAAAAACAAAAACAAAATAGGGCTGGGGATGTGGTTCAGTGGTCGAGTGCCCCTGAGTTCAATCCCCAGTACAAAAAAAAAAAAAAAGTCTGAATTCATCTTAGGCCAAAGGATGAAAAAGTGAGATGTTGCTTGAGAAGATGTGATAATTGTCTAAGAAATGAGGCAATTCGCCTCATTTTACCTGCCCATGTCCTAGACCAGTGAAAACTGATGAAGGCCTTCAGAGCTCAGTGGCAAGCAGGATGAACTGTCCTGGTGGCCACCTACCCTTGGTACCTGCCGCATGAAAACTTACATGCAGCACTGGGAGAGAGGCGAGAGGATGGAGATCTCATCATGGGAGTGTCGTCCGAACCTAGGAGAAGACAGACTTCAGTGAGCAGCATCCTTATTCCCTTAGGGCTTTCTCCCTTCTACTTTTAAAATCTGTGGTTGGGGTAAAAAGCCAGGGACCATGGCAGCCGCCTCCCCATCCCCCCTCTCCTCTGGGCATAGCAGCCTCCTTGCTAGAACCAAGCAACCTCTCCTTCCTTCAGGCCCAGCTAGGGAGGCCCACCCTCTGGGGATCCTCATTCTGAGCCTGCGAAAGGGGACCCTCTAAAAGAAACCCAGGATGTCTCAGCTTGATTCACAGAGCGCTCCTGGGCTGGCAGAGAATCAAGGGCGCTCAGCTAAGAGCAAGAAAAAAAGCCAAGTGGGAAAGCCCAGCACGATGGGGGCGGGCGGACCGTGCAGGGCCGGTCTGGGCAGGCTCCTGTGGTGAGCAGCTGCAGGAAGGTGTGTGTCTGGAGGGAAAGAGCTGCAACTGGCAGGACCCTCACCCTCTGGCGTTGTCGAGATGAATAAGGAAGCCATCCTCCCCGAATTTGGTGAACATCTCATAATGGTGACGGTCCATGTTTCCTGTAAAGAAAGGGAGAGGGGCTAGTAGGTCAGTGGGACAGGCACCTCTGACCTCAGTTCTGTCCAGAGTAGAGGCCTGGACCCGGGCCACAGCTGGCATGGCCCAGTTTCCACCCCTTCCTCTGCCCCCACCCCTGCCCAAGGGTTCTGTTGTGCAGAAGTGTGCCTTCGTCCCTCCTGTCCATATCGATGGGGTTTTTCAGCCCAGGCCCCCCCAGCTGAGAGTGAAAAGCTACCTTCCTGAAGGGAGTGACAGTGAGCCCTCTGTCTAAAAGCTTTGCTTATGTCTGAGCACGTGTGCCATGGCCGCCTTTGTTACTCTGCTGTGCTGCCCGATCTTTCCTGGTCCCTGTGGAATTACCAGGAAGGCGGAATCACCAGTTTCCGGCTGGGACCTTGCCTTCGACCCTCTCTTTCTCACCTTCCTACCTGCTGTCCCCTCGCTGGGTGCAAGGAACACGTAACGTCAATCTCATGCCCACTCTGGCCCTATGCAGGGTGCTGTGCCTGCCCCCGAGGGCCCCTTCCCCAGTTCTTTGAAGAGGGCACCTGTTAACTTCTGTGCTCTTGGGCCTTTGCCACTTCTGAGGCTGGGTGGTGCGGGGTTGTTCAGTCCTCGTGAACCCGGATATAGTTGTGTGCCAAGGTCACAACCACTTCGCCAGGTGCCTTGAGCATGGGGACCTACCTATCAGGAAGTCAAAGATGGCCATGTCGATGATGTTGAGGAGCCGGTTGCTGCTGTTGTACGGGTAGATCTGTCTCACAGTGTCACAGTAAAGGGGATTGAGCTCCCACCTGGGGGGTGAGAAGAAGTCCTGGGGCTGGAAAAGCCAAGATGGCAAGGTGTTGGGGCCCTCCCCACACCTGCAGCCCACTCCCAAATCCCTGCCTCCCTGATCCTGCCCTGGGCCGGGGGCAACTTCTCAGGATGCTGGTGGCTGGTGGTAGCATACCCTCAGGAGGACCCTGGCCCAGGACTCGGGAAAGGAGCCCGTAGATTCCACCTGATAAAAGGTTCTGAGACATTTAACTGCTGGATGCTAAGCTGAGGGCTGGGGTACCACGTTCAGAGACCAGGGCCGGCAGGGCAAGATGGTGCCATGTCTCTCACCTGCTTCCTCAGCATCCCTCACCAAGCCTGTTGGACACTGGCCCTCCAGGGCTCCTGCACTGTTCACAACCCCCCATGGGCCACCGTGTTATGGCTGTCACATTTGTGCCTCTGCCTACATTGTGCCGTGTGCTGCTCAAACTTCCAAAGTCCCTTCTAACCCATCACTCATGTCCTCTAGAAATTCTTCCACTGCTTCTTTACTCCCACAATCAAGGTGGCCTGAAGATGGACCTATTCAACTAGAACTGAGTACTGCCACGTGCCAGGAGGGGTGCTGCGCTGGGGATACAGCCAGGAGGCTCTTGGCCTCGTGGACTTTTCTCAGGCTAACTGGTGTCCCTCCTACGGCTTCTCTCGTGCTTCTCTGTTATAGGAACACTACACTAGGCTTCCACAGCCTGGCTGCTTGTCTGTCCACTCAAGAAGCCTCCCGGGGGAGAGCCTGTGTCCCTCCTGTGTCCCCTAGCATCTAACAGGCTCTCCATCACTCATTAAATGAATGAAAGCAAGAGAGCAGACCCAGACCAGCTAGTCACAGGATCAAGTTAAATGGGGCAGAGGAGGACCGAGGAAGCTTTGGGGGTCCAACAGTGACCACTCTTAAGAACTGGACTGCAGGACCGTGGATGTGGCATTTGCAGCCAGGGGCTGACTCACTCCTCTTTTCCTGCCAGTGTGTAGGAGCGGATCCAGGGGCTGGGCACCGACAGCCTGGGGGCCAGGTTGAGGGACGGCAGGAAGGCAGAGAGGGAGCCCTCCAGCAGGTGCGGGTTGCCGCAGACCGCGTACTCAGTCTTGCACATGTACGGACACTTGGCGAAGAAGCACACGTTGCTGGCTGCAGGATGGGGAAGAAGAGAGGAGCAGGAAGAGGAGGACTTGGAGGCAGGCCTTCTCCCTGCACCAAGAAACCCCTGAGGGTTAGATGGGGAACCCTGAACCGGTGTCTTGGGAAAAGGTGGGAGAAGGAATCATGGCCATTTTGGGACATAGCAGCTACTGAACTGAGCATCATGGGGACCAATTTTCAAATGTCTCTGAGCAGAGAAAGTGGGATCCAGCCTCTCTGCATCTCATCCATATGATTGGGACATTCTTTGTTACCCTGGAAGGATAACCTCTGTCCCCAGGAAGGCCAGAATTGTGGGTTTTAGCAACCACACTAGCCTCTTAGCATCTCACACACCACCTTTTCCCATACACAATTCATCCGGATGGGAGTGTGTGAGGGCAGCATCCGCCCATCCCAGTGATGCGGTGCCAGTGACAAGGAGCCAATGCCACTGTGAATGTGACAGTGGGCACCTGCTTTACTGCGTAGGCAGGCAGGCTCTGGCCAGCACTCTACCTGGAGAGACAAAGAAAACGCTCTGCAGGATTTCATTCTTGGTGACCTCTAGGATTTCCTTGGTGACATTCACTAGCCTCCCCACTGTTGGCGGCACCCGTCGAAAGTCCAGAATCCTGAAAGAGGGAATCTAGGTTAAGGAAGGTCAGGGAATGGGGAGAAGTCCTGTCCCCAGGCCAAAAAATGTTAGAGATCGCCTGGTGTTCCTGACCACACCCTGCAGGGCGGCCACTGGGGGTGTGTCTGTGGTGCTGAGCTGCCGTGGCAGGGTCACTGCTGAGGGGTGCAGAAGGAGCCCCTGTTCCATCAAGCCTCCTGGGCAAGCCTTCCTACCATCCAAGCTGTGTTCTTCTCTAGTGCTTTTCAACTCAGGTGTGCATGCTAGTCACCTGGGATCTTGTTCAGGTGCAGGTTCTGATTTCGTGGGTCTTGGGTGAGGCTGAGATTCTGCATTTCTAGAAAGCTCTTGTGTGGTGTCCATGATGCAAATCCATAGACCACACTTTGAGGGGCAGTGACTGAGTGGATAGGAATCTGGGAGTTTAGGAATGTGTTTTGTCTTCTAATATCATCACCTTATGGCTCCTTGGGCACCTTCTCATTTTCAGATCAGGGAACTAGAGGAAAGGGCAGTGTTGTGCCCAAGATGGCAACGTGCGCAGTACAGCACGGTTAATTTTCTTTATTAATTGCTTATTTCGTTATGTTAAAAGACCATGGGTTTCTTGGGTTTAAAGGCGCCGCCCTGAGGTATGGAAGAGGTGGACAGCCAGAAGAGTCCCCCGAGGGTCTTTCCAGCGTTCCCTCCCAGGCAATCGGCCCTTGTAGTGGACACCACCTCCAGGGGTCGGACTTACCTGTCCAGGTGGAAAGCTGCGATCTCGGCGTTGTGTCTCTGAAAGTCAATGAAATAGAAGAAGTCTGCGGGCGTCTCCTCATCTCGCTGCTGTCTAGAGAGAAGGAAGGAGTCACGCCCTGGACTCAGGCTTCAGCTGGGAGGCTGAGGAGGGGGCGGCGAGGAAGAGGAGGGGGGACATGCTTCTGTGCTTCTCCCGTACACAGGGATGATGGAGCCACCAATCGGGAATGGCCAGTGGCTCCCTGGGCTAGGAAGAGACATGCAAGGTAGGAAGAGTCCGGCTTCGGGAAGACACTGTCCTGTATCGCCATCAACATCAAGTTTCCTACTTGAGAAGCTCTGACCACAGTGGTCGAGTCTTTAAAAATCCAACGGACGTGAAGGAAGAAGTACCGACATTCTTGGGAAGGTGTAGAAGGAGGAGCGAGGACCCATTAGCAGGGCAGACCCAGATGCCCGGGGATTAGGAAAGGTGGGTGTGATCCCGAACTTGGTCATAGAAAGTTCCCTAGAGAAGTCTAGTATGATTGAGGTTTTGAAGAGCTGGAAAGTTCTGGATTTTGGGGGTGGTTTGGGAGAAACACATGGGACAATCCCCTCAGAGAAACTCAGGTGGGTCAGGAGAATGGACCCAGCCACAGGATCACGGGAGGCTGGTGAAGAGGACATTGATTTATGTACATATTAAACTCTCCAATGGATTCCTGAAAAGCTCCAGCCTGCCCCTGGTGTGCGTGTTCAGGAAAGTGTCTCCTGATCCCTAAGGCATGGTGGGGCCACCTCCGGCTGCCAGGTCACCTCTGCCTTGATGCTAACAAACATGGAAGAATGGGGATCTTCAAATAGTTTTAAATCCACTGTATCTGAAGGCAGCAAAAACATCCACAATGTAAAAAAAAGTGGTGGTGCAGAAAGCCCTCAGGAACCAGCCCGCAACCGAAAGGGTTCTGTGCCGTCGGCCAGAAAAACACAGGCTGGTCCTGAAACCTGCTGCAAGGTGCTGCCCACGGAGAGGTGCTATTCCAGCAAATGCCACTGCACCTCCAGGACAGCTCCAAGCCCTGCCTGGCCTTCTCATGAGCATCACCACACTCTGCCCCAGACGACAGACAGTCCCTGTCCCTGGTCTTACTTCCTGAATTTCAGCCATACGAACATATGGTTTCTCCTTTGGGATTTTCTAAAACATCATTTCCTCATTGTCTGGCATATGAGTGAAGTGACCGGAAACTTGAAAACTACTTTGACTTGATGTGAATGCTTCCCTTGTTTTGAGAAGCATGAGTGCACTTATTGTGCAAGCATTGAATATATGCCATTAAGAACATCACCTCTAGCTGGTGGGTGTGGTGGTGCACGCCTGTAATCCCAGTGGCTCCGGAGGCTGAGGCAGGAGGATCGCGAGTTCAAAGCCAGCCTCAGCAAAAGCAAGGCACTAAGAAACTCAGTGAGACCTTGTCTCTAAATGAAGTACAAGACAGGCCCTGGAGACGTGGTTCAGTGATCGAATGTCCCTCTGAAAATTGTCCCTTGGAAAAGGATTCTTTTCATATTCAAATTCTTATGTATTTTCTCAAATGATGGAACCCCTCTCAATTACTTTATTTTGTTTGAGCTGATGATGTCACTCTGAGCTGGTTTTGCTGCCTGACAAGTGGTTAAAGCGTTGGGCATCATGAGAAAGAAAAGTGGGAAAGACTTCACTACAGGTTAACATTGATCCTAAACTTGACTCTGCAATGATGTTGACCAACACCCACAATTCTTGGCAAGTGGAACATGAGAGTGGGGGGCGGGGGGAGCAGTATCTCTAAATTTATATATTGTTTTATAGGATGAGAATTTTTAAATCAAAAAAATGTAAGAAGATATTCAATTGTTTCATAGACATCTTTGAAAGTTATATATTTAAATTGACCAGACAACTAGGTTTTTTACATTTCCACAGAAGAAAAATGAAGAAATCTCCTTAAAAGCAGGCTTCTAAAGGTTGCCTGGGCCTTGGGGTCACAGGGTAGGCCCCCAGAGCCAGTCCACTGGACTCCATGAGCATGGGACGTGGGCACAGAGTTGTTTAAGGCTCCCAGGACAGCTGACCTGCTTCAGATCCCTCCCTGAGGTGGTGCTGACTCTATCTGGTACACATTTCACTAGGCCCCACCTCTAGAACCAGCGACCAGACGGTCCACGGGGCCTCTCCTCACCTGGCGGAAGGTGTGGAATCCTGGCCGGTCTACGTGGATTCCACGGGAAGACAGTGCATTGTGGAAAACATGTGACTTGGGTAATGGGAGTGCCTCTTGGGGCCATTCTCTCCTAAGTGTGGCATCCCCAGGGGGAGCAATCCACTAGGCTAAGGCATTAGAGTCCTACTTCAGGGGACCCCCACCTGCAGCGTCTTGGAGCCAGACACCCATTCACACACCGAGTTGTGCGCACAGACTAGATGCGTGATTATATTTCACCAAAATATATGAACTTCAAGAGCATGTAAGGTTTTTTTTTAAGGTGGTAGTAGGGATTTAAGCCAGGGACACTCTACCCTGGGCTCTATTCTCAGCCCTTTTATTTTTATTCTTTTAAATTTTAAGATTTAAAAGAATAAGTTATCCACCATGGCCTGGAATTTGTGATATTCCTGTCTCAGCCTCCTGAGTTGCTGGGATTATAGGTGTGTGCCACCAGGCCTGGCAGTTAGGTTACTGTTTTACGAACAAAATATGTAGTTGGGTGTGGTGGTACCTACCTCTAATCCCAATGACTCTGGAGGCTGAGGCAGGAGGATGGCAAAATCGAGGCCAACCCGGACAACTCAGTGAGACTCTCTCTCAAAATAAAAAAGTAAAAAGGACTGGGGAAGCAGTTCAGTGGTAGAATGCCCCTGGGTTCAATCTCCAATAAGAAAATTAAATAAAATTATATATAATGTACATATTATATATAATACATATGTGTATATATATGTGTGTGTGTGTGTGTGTGTGTGAGAACATGTGACAGACTTCATAGTACCCTTTCTAGGTTGTCTAGTTTTTCAGTCAAAACAAGTATTGTAGGGCTGGGGGTGTAGTCCATGGTAGAGCACTTGCATGTACGAGGCCTTGGCTTCACCTCTACCATTGCTAAAAAATAAAAAATAAAAATAAAGCAAGTACTGTCACGTAGAGATCTGTAAACTTTTTTTTTTTTAAAGAGAGAGTGAGAGAGGAGAGAGAGAGAGAGAGAGAGAGAGAGAGAGAGAGAGAGAGAGAGAGAATTTTTAATATTTATTTTTAGTTCTCGGCGGACACAACATCTTTGTTGGTATGTGGTGCTGAGGATCGAACCCGGGCTGCACGCATGCGAGGCGAGCGCGCTACTGCTTGAGCCACATCCCCAGCCCAGATCTGTAAACTTTTGATGTCCAGGGAAGGGTGCTAGCACACTTAACAGTCCCACCGCCTGGGGTTCAATCCTGGGTCCACTGTTACAGCTGGGAGCTTGGGATGCGCAGGCCTCTTGTGGCCTCAGTATCTTCGCCTTACAACGGACATCATAATGGCACTTGGCTCATGAGGATGTTGATGATCCAAAGACCCAATTCATGTGGGGTGTGTGGCTCAGATGCTAGCAAGGGACTCTTATTATTTTAATTGCTATCATTCTCACAAAAAATAGTTATGTGCTTGGGGTAGGATGTCCAAACAGAATCTCCTGATCACTCGTATAAAGATATTAGGTCACTTTAAATTTTTTTTTTTTTTGGTAGTACTGGAGATTGAACCCAAGGGTGCGCTATCACTGAACTACATCCTTGTCCTTTTTTATTTTTTAAATTTTAAGACAGGGTCTTGCTAAATTGCTGAGGCTGGCCTTAAACTTGTGATCCTCCTACCCCAGCCTCCTGAGTGAGTGGGATTAAAGGTGGGCATTAGGTCACTTTTACTACTTTTTAGTTAGAGCTCCCCCAGGGCTGCCACCCTGGGCGCAGCAGTGGGAAAGACTCCACTTACCTCATGGGTTTGAACATGGCCTTCCCGAAGTCCGAGAACCTCAGCACCAGCTTCAGGTGGACGCCACTGGGCTTCACAACTGTGGAGGGTGGAAGGGCCAGTGAAGGACGCATTTGGGCCTAGGTCGGAGCTCTGACTGTTCGTTCCGTAGGCCCAGCCAATTTCTTCTCTTTTATTTAATAAGAACTTAAGGATGAGGATTTGCTTCCCAAGCAGTGGAGCAGGTGTCAGGGTTCCCCAGAAAGACACTAGTGAAAAACCCCCAAAAATGTTACCCTAAGAAGAACCGACCCTCTCCTCTGTTTCAGCTGCCCCCTGTGGATTCTGACCCTGCCAGCTGTGACAATAACTGAGATGCATTCTTCCTATGGAGGACTCTGCTCTGGGCAGGGTCTAGGGCGTGGCAAATCCATGCGCCTGCGGGGTGCAGGGGGAACTGCTCCCCTGTGCTGCAGCCTGCCTCACCTCACCTGCCCCACTTTGGACGGCTGCAAGCCCCATGAGGGTTGGGACAGCGTCTTCTAACCTTTGACACATCATGTCACATGGAGAAATGTCTGACGCATGTTCATCAAGTTGAGGTCGGTAGAAGAGGCCACTTGCAGCCAGAGGTGGCTGGCCTGCGGTTCAGTGTCCAGGCCCACCTGGAGCCAGGTCACAGGCTCCCCAGAGGGAAACGCTGCTCTGCTCCTGGCTTTTCCGTTCTGTCAATCATTTACCCCAGGGGGCTCAGCCTTGGCTGCATTAGAACCACCTGGAGCTTTTAAAACATAAATGCCTGGGCCTCACCCTCTGCAGTGGAACCCAAACCTCCAGAGGAGGAGGAGTTTCCCCAGTGATTCGGATATGCTGCCAGCATCACGAACCACTGTCAGGCACGACCCCCTCTGAAATTCGAAAACAGCCTCCAATCAGGGATTTTGTTAGAATTCAAATTCCGACTCAATAAATCAGATTGGAAACTGAGATTCTGTTTTTCTTACAAGCTCCCCGGTGATGCCGGTGAGGCTTGTCCCTGGCTGGTATTTGGATCAGTCAGATCCTGCACTAGAGTGCCCCGTAAATGCCTTTCTTTCTGTGGGTGGGTGGGGAGAAATGTTGACTTCTTAGGATTAGGCAGGGACAGCCCTCATTGGAGTGGATGCTGGGGTTCCTGTGGCTGTGACAGGGAGGGGGCTGGATGTGGCTGGGAGAGGCAGGAACTTACTCTGGGTGCAGTCGCAAGCCCCCAGCAAGGCTTTCTCGTCCTGGCTGTAATCTGCAAAGGAGAAGGGCAGTGAGCGCTTCTAGCCAGGTTCCTGGGAGAGTGACCACCTAGAGACGGACCCTCTATACCAGCAGGGGCTATAGCTTGGAGGTCTTAGCCTTGACTGTTCTGAAGGGATCTCCCAGAACCCACGGTTTCCCTCCTGCTCCATCCTGGTTCCCATCATCTCTAGTGCACAATCCATCCACAGCTGGCTGGAAGACCCAGTCTGATTTGGTCTCTGCTAATAATCTGCTGCATCACATAGACGGTCATAGTGCTTGAGGGCACAGACTTGGGGTCAAAAGACCTGTGTTTGAATCCTAGCCCCAGCATGGGTCCTTGGTCAGGTTACTTCACCTCTCTGAGTCTCAGTTTTCCTGCCTGTAAAGTTCCAATGATAATGTCTATGTCATCAGGTCATTGCAGAAGAGCAAATGCATTGCCTGGTTCCAAAGGAGCACTCAATAAAACGGCAGGGATCGCCCTTCTTTATTATGTGTGCAGAACACATTCTCATACCTCCATTACAGGATGGTGATGAGATTAAGGTTAGAAGATCTCTTTCAAGAGGAAAGTGTTTTTCTGCTTATTAACCTGTCTATCCTGTGACAGTGGCAACCCTTTAACATTCCAGCCTGGGTCCCAGCCTGAGATGGCTTAATCCAGCCCCTCCGGGAGAGTGTCAATCACTCCTGCCCTGTCTCATGACCCTCACCGGCACTGATGGTGGGAAAGTGCCTCATGTCGTGCAGGAGTTTGCTGACGAAAGGACTGGACCTGGAGTACAGTCCGTGGCGGTTGATTCCCAGGTGGAACTGGACCCAGCTGGCCTCGGTTCGGAGCTGCAGCGGGGGCTCCAGGGAGGTGAGGTTCAACTGCTCTCTGTAAATCTTGTGTCGTCTGAAAGAGCCACGGAGCATTTTGGGTTATGTTTTTAAACTGGAAGAAGAAAGAGCGCGGGGACGTCACTGGAGCACTTCTCTGGAGCTCCACGTATTCCTTCACGGACTCAACAATGCGTTGAGCACCTCCTGCGGGCCAGGCCTTGCGCTGTGCTCAGGGGAACAAAGAGCCCTGGTTCCCCCTGGTCCTCTGAGAGCCTATAAGCTAGCTGGTAACACAGACAGGTGCACAATGCCACAGGCACCGTGACACGTGCACAGTCACATTCATGTACGCAAATATACCAATGCTGACCTAGAAGCCACCACAGGTCCTGTGAAGACAAAGGCAGATGGCTGAGAGAAGAACGAGGGGACTCATGTAACCCCGGCTCTCAAGGACACACCCCTGTGCCCTTTCCAGTGAAAAAGTCCCAATACTTTAGGTCCCAGGGAGTCTGGAGGGAGGGGAGAAGGTGATGGGTGAGAATGAAAGGGAACACAGGGAAGGTCCTTTGGAGGGGCTGGACGCTGAGTTGGAGAAATCAATATGGCATCAAGGAAAAGAAGAATTAATTAGCCATTTATTGATTGTTCTTCTTGGTAGCCTTTTTTTTTTGCAAGGATAAAAAGAAAAAAGTGAATAACAATGGTGTTTCCATTTAGAGTCTAGCATGGGAGACAAATCGTATGTCTATGAAATAATTGGAGCAAAGCAGAAGGCCTCCCTTCCAAGTACCAGTACACTGGGGACACACAAGCCTTAAGTCCATAGTAAGATGCATGTGAGTTCTGCATCCCCAGCTCTTCTTTCTTCTTTCTTTCTTCTTTTTGGTACTGGGTAGATTGAACCCAGGTACTTAACCACTGAGCCACAGCCCCAGACCTTTTTACTTTTTATATTTGAGACAGGGTCTTTCTAAGTTGCTTATAGCCTCACTAAGTTGCTGAGGCTGGCCTTGAATTTGTGATCCTCCTGCCTCGGCCTCCCAAGCCACTGAGATTACAGGTGTGCTCGATGATGCCCGACTGAGTGGGTTCCTTTTGATGAGGAAGAGTTCCTAGTCCCTTTCTTGGCCTAGGTACTAGAGCACTTCTTCAGCCAGGGAGGGTGAAGAGCAGAGTGGTGTGGGCATAGGTGCCAAGAGTTGTCTGTGAGACACCCATCTATGCTTTGTGTACCTGCACAGGTAACTCCCCAGTTCAAAGGGAGGTTGCAGAGACAAAGAAGGAGCCCCTCATTATCTTTTATACATAAGAGGGCAATTACAAATTCTGTTTCCATTAGTCTTTTGAGCTGCCAGGGACAATTCACCCTGGTCATCAGGAATCTAGTTACCTTCCACCTCTTGCCCCAACTCTTTGGAGCTTGGGTACCACATGCCACTTACTGGATTATTGCAGGCCTTCTGGATTCTGTCTTCACTGAGGGAAACTCTACACAACGGGATTTGGGTTCCATCTTCCAGTTTCTATCAGACTTCTCCTCAGCACACTGTGACCAGGAACCTGCCTTTCAATACCCAGACTTGGTTTCTCCGGGCGTCCCTGTTCAGAGACCGAATCTCAGCTGGTTGATGTCAGCTGGGGCTTTCCTGAGTTTGGTGATGAGGTTCTTGCCCCTGTACCCCTCTGGATCTCCATGACCACCTTTGGTGTTTTTTGCTTTGTGGGGTGCTGGGGATGGAACCCGGGTCCTCGACCATGTGAGGCATGTGCTCGACCACTGAGCCATGGTTCATTGAAGGCAAGTTGCCTCCCACCCAGAGGCACGTCAGGCTACCTGCTTCACACCCTGGAAGTTTTGCCATCGTACCATGACCAGGTTCTTAACTTCCACGGAATTTCTAACCGCGAGTCTGTTTCGTTGACCTTATTCCTCCTGTTTTATTCTCACTGGTATCCAGGACCCTGTGCTTTCTACACATGGACCTAATTTGATGGCATGGTCCCAAATAGGTCCCCTCTCTCCTGCCTGTGTTTTTTTCCTTCTGTTTATCCTCGGTTTTATCTTTTCCTTCCAGGTCTTACCCCCAATGGTCTTTCCTAGAGAGAGCGCCCCTTTGTCAGTGGACCTGTGGATCTGCGTGATCTGCCGAGTCTTCCTGGGACAACCATTTCTTCTTTTCTTTCAGCCTTTTGCTTAATGACCCAAACTTGATTCTGAAAAGAGCCCATGGGAGGGAAGACCTGGTGGAGCTAAGTTTCAAACTGTGGCATCTGCCGTCAAGACTGAGAGCAAACACGAATACACCAGGTAGAGGGGCTGGAGACGGAGAACTGGACTCAAATCATGAGGCCATCATTGAGCAATGACCTCAGGGCTGGAACAAACCGAAGAGACGATTAACCCAGCTTCCCTGACTCCTCATAAGGTTCCTTCCAAGAAGTCGTCTCTCATCTTGGATCAGCTCCAGCGAAGGGACATGCCCTGTCCAGCCTAGTGCGGTCGATCTGTCCAGCTCTATGAGAAAGCACTTTCCAACAATAAGCCCAGCTCCCCTCCATTGCTTCCGCCAGTGAGTTTTGATTTGACCCTCCAGATTTAGGATCCCCCTCTTATATTACACCATTTAAAATATTCAGAGATGGCTCTCATAATGACCTTGGCATCCTTCCACCTTAAGCCTAAGTTTCTGACTCCCTTCACAGACCTGGGGGTGGAGTCTTAGTCATTGCAATGGACTGAGTGTTGATGAACCCCTCAAATTCACATGTTGAAACCCTAACCCATTCTGGTAGCATCAGGGTGGGGAGTCTTTGGGAGGTGATTAGGTGTTGAAGGATAGGGCCTCCTGAATCAGATGAGTGGCCTTAGGAAAGAGAACCCGGAGAGATCTCTTGCATCTTCTGCCATGTTCTAGAAAGAAGTCAGCTGTCATGGAAAAGGGACCTCGTCAGACACCAGATCTGAAGCCAAGAAATCGGATTTTAGTCTTTCAGCTTCAATCAGACACCTCAGCAGCCCACTCTGACCCATGGATACCTCATCTTGGAAATTCCAGTCTTCAGGACCGTGACAAACAGATTTCTATTGTTTAGAAGCCATTCAGACTATGGGATTTTGTTATAGCAGCTTGTAAGGACTGAGTTATATTTATTCACTTCCCTCCAATTTCCGACACCCAGAACAAAATGTAATACCTCGGCTGTGGATCGCCAGGGCAGAGGAGAACAGGATGGTCACGACTTGCATTATACATGCTTTCTTTCTACTCATGTCGTGGCAGACCGAATAATTTGGGGGGAACTACATCTCATGTTTCTAAAAAGACTATGAATCCAAAATCGGCCTCCAAGACTGCATGACCTCATCCCCGGAACCTGTGGCTGTGACGAGCTCTCACGCCCAAGATTACGCGGTGTTCCCAGCACTGTGGAATGTGGGGAGATTATCCAGCTGGGCCTGAATCAACCACAGGAGCCCTAAAAGCAGAGGTCTTCCCTGGCTGGTAGAAAAAAGAGAAGGCAGAGAAATGAGAAAATGTTAGAAAGATTTAACAAACTCTTGTTGACCTTGAAGGTGGAGTGAGCCAAGGGCAGGGACCGAGGAGCTGGGACTGCTTCTTGGCTGATGGCCAGCAAGAGAACGGGGACGAGTCTGACAACTGCAAGGAACAGAATTCTACCAACAGACGTGAGCCCAAAGGAGGACCCCTGAGCTCCAGATGAGAATATGACCAACAGATGCCTTGATTTTAGGGTCTCGTGAGACTCTAGGGGAGAACGAGTCCTGCTGCCCTGGACTTCTAAGCTAAAGAACAAATGGGTATTTCTTTAAGTCTCTAAGCCTGTGGCAATCTGTACAGAGTAGCACAAAACACACAGATTCTGTTCACAAGGAGGCTAAAAAAACCAAATACTTTAATTTTAAGCGTATGTTTTTATTTAAGAAAACACCCTAAGTAGTGTGTGTGTGTGTGTAATATTAACTAAACATCCTTAACTACGGAGCTGCATCTCCAGCTCTTTTTGTTTTTTTATTTTGAGGCAAGATCTTGCTAAGTCGCTGAGGATCTTACTAAGTTGCTGAGGCTGGCCTCCAACTAGCGATCCTCATGCCTCAGCTTCCCGAGTCACTGAGATTTCAGGCATGCACCACCTTGCCTGGCTTCTAAGTAATATATATTTTTTTCTTTAATGTAGAAAACTATTGTGCAAATAAGTTTTAGAATGTTAATTGGTCAGGAAAGGGGTTCATCAATTTTGGATAAAATTTATACTTCTGAGTTCTCCAGGGTCATATAACAAGAGAGATGTAGATTGCAGAATCACCATGAGGAGAAGATGAACAGATTTAAATGCTCCAAGGAGCCAGGCAGGGAGCAGAAATGAGCAAAGAGTGCAGGCTGAAGGCCACAAGGAGGGGTGGAGAGTGTGTCAAACTGGAGCGCACAGGCCCCACCTCAAGGGGGACAGTCACTGCCAACTCTCAGCTCCCAGCAATCGTGCTCTGACATTACTCATTCATTCATCAAACATGTGTTTCCAGTTGGACACTGATCTATATTCTGGAGCTAGAGCTGCGTACACAATAAGGTCTTTCTCTCATGAAGCGTATTCCAGGAAAATCACTTATGCTGAGTTTTCAACAGGAGTTAGAAACCCAGATTTTGATCAGATTTTGAAACTTCCTTTAAAAAAAAAAAAAAACCCATGTTGACTCAAATTTAAAAATATCCTGCCTGGGCCAAAACAGTTACAGAGCTCCACAGCCAGTGTGTTATCTGCTCCATTCTGTTACAGCAATAGCAAAGCCAGGCCTTGTCAACAAGACAGAAATATTAAGGCCCCTCCCCCACATGTAGCTCTGGGGTCGTGTGCAAACAAGGGCACAGGGCAAGCCACGGAGCAATCCGTTATTTTAAGATTTTGGTCTCTGAGAGCAGTAGAAGGAAAGATGGCTGGACCTTCTCTCCCAGGCCCAAGAGTCCAGCTGCCCCCTCCCCACCCAGGCAGAGAAGCCATTTTTACTGTTCATCTAATTATTTAAAGTGACCGATGCTAAACTTGGGCAGAGATAGAATTTTATGAAAAATCAAGGGAAAGGGTGAATTCTTGACCAGGTCTGCGGGCCTCCAGCCAACTTTTCCTGACTTTGTTAACATTTATTTTTATTTTAACAAATCGTCTGGCCAAGTTCTGCTTCCCAGGGCACTTGGAAGCTGAGGTTGTATGACTGCAAAAGTCTCTCGGGAAAAGTCCTTAGCCAAGTTAGTCACCCTGAACCACAGCAGCACAGAACATGGGGAGAAAAGGGAAGAAAAACAATTATGTGGCCCAAGCCGGGTTTTGGGAGAGGGCTGGGGAGGAGGTGGGCTTTTCTGCAGTGGAGCCGATACCTAATGGATTCTAGTTATAGCCACCCGTGGGGGACACATGATCCAAATTTAAAAAATTTTAAAAAAGGGTGTCAAATTGATGGTAAATTCTGGACTAGTTTGTACTGCTTCTAAAAACATTCACATTAATTGTTGGGTGGGGACACATGACTCTCTGGTTTGCTATTCTGCCCTTGCTAGAGTCGGGGTCACCTCTTTCGGGGTGGGAGTGTGGAGAGGGAAGAAGGAGTTTCACTGTGTCTTTTGCTTTTCCTTTTTAGATGGTCAAGGCAGAGCTCGCAAGAGGGATTGATTTCCTGTGAAGCTTTGCTTGAATGCTCTTTGCCTCTGGGCGGGCAACCTGCGAGGAGGTGTTGCCCACCCAGGTAACTTAAAATCAGAAAGGACTGGGCATGTATGTGGTCAAGTGCCCCGGGGTTCACTCCCCAGTCTGACGAAGAGAAACAACAACATCAACAACAACCACAACAACAAAACCCCAAAAGAAATGGCCATGGTTGGAGTATTTACACCAAGGTAACTGGAAATGTTTCAAATCAGAGCTTTTGTTATTTCTCAGGAAAACTGGTTTCCAGCTCTGTCCTGTCTGACATGGCTGCCTGCCTACGGGGAATAAAAATGGTGACATATAGAGAATTTATCTTTCTTTCTTTCTTAACCTGTTTTTTATGCTTAAGGAAAAAAAAAAAGAAATAGAATTCTAAAACAGCATATCAATATGAAAACAGTAAATAGCACCATACTTTAAAACGATATATTAAAAACCCATTTATAGAAGATAAATGTCTATGTAGTTAAGTACAATATCAAAAGATAATCCTGGTTTTTAAGCTAACTTTACTTTTAAAGTTAAAGAGATAGTATATTACCATAAAAAAGCACAAAGTTTTGATGACTGATGCACCAATAAAAATGAACCCCTAGCTCTAAGTCCTGTGACCTTAAGGGAAGAAGTAAAACTTCTTCTGCTCTTACTTGCTGCCGCGCTGAGGTCTTCCTTGGAAATTGTTCCCTGAAAGGAGCAGCACCTCTTTTAGAAAAAAAGAGAGCATTGAAAAATGTTTGATTTTACTTATTTGTCTTTGAATAAAAATAGTTACATGATTCAAAATTTTAAATCTCAAAAATTTTTCCATCTCTCTTCCTGTGAATCTACTTCTCTCCAGAAGGCCACTCATGTTGCAAATTTTTTTTTTCATTGTTTCTTTCCAGCTTTATTTTTATGTGCATGATAATATAAAAGTATCCTGAAGCTGGCTTTATTCTTTTGTAAGTTTGGCAGTCTTACAGCTCAGTATACAGAATGCTATTCTTTGTAAAGGCTGCATAATATTCTGGTATACGCAAATCACATAATAATTAATCTGCTATGGTCTGAACGTTTGTCCCCACAAAATTGACATGTTTGAAACCAAATCCCAAGGTGATAGTATTAGGAGGTGAGACCTTTGGGACATGATTAGGTCATGACAGTGTAGCCCTCATGGCTGGACGAGTGCTGTTATAGAAGAGATCACAGCTAGACACTGTGACACGGGCCTGAAATCTCAGCTATTAGGGAGGTTGAGGCAGGAGGATTACAATTTTCTGGCCAACCTGGGTAACTAAGGTCGCTCAGTGGTAGAGTGCTTGCCTAGTATCTGTGAGGCACTGGGTTTAATGCTTGGTGAAAGAAAGAAAGAAAAAAAAAAAAGAAAGAGAGAGAGAGAAGAGAGAAAGACTTTTGTTATGACAAGCAATGGTGTGGCATGTAGCCTATATGCATGATATTTCCCAAGCGTGAGGGTGAATCTGTATGATAAATTCCTAAAAGTGTAATTGATTGGTTTATTCTTTTTTATTAGTGAGTTATAATCTTACATAACATCTGGGTTTATTTTGATAAAATCATACATGCATTGAGGATTATTTCTCTGCATTTCAGTCTCTGATGTCCCCTTTCTTTTCCCTCCCTCCCTCCCTCCTTCCCTCCCTCCCTCTACTGGTCTTCCTTTCACTCATTTATTTGTTTTGATTGGTGTTTTAATAGATATACATGAAGGTAGAATTCACTGGGATATATTTATACATGCACATAGCACAATATAAGGTAAGTACATTCTTAATTGTTACAGATATTGCCAAACTGCCCGCTGCCCTCCACCAGGGCTGGGCATGGTATGAGACCATGAAGTGTTACTGTACTCTTTGTTCTTTGTCAATCTAATGGGTGAAAAGTGGTATCTCCGTGTACTTTCCATTGGTCTCTGTCTTGCTAGAGTGAAGCTGCACCATCTTTTCATAAGTTCCTCAGTTGTTTGTTTTTCTTTTGACCACGTTTGTGCTGGGTTGTTCATCTTTTTTTTTTTTTCTATTGAATTTCTACAATTAGAATAATTACTCTTTCTCTATGAATTGCAAATAGTTTTTCTGTTGGCTTTTGACTTTACTTATATTGTTTGTTTGTTTGTTTGTTTTTCTGGATGTGCTACTAGAAAGAGACTAACAGAAGAGCTTCTGGTGGCCACAGACCCTGCCTCCTCCTGGTGCCATTGAGGAAACAGAACTGACAGGTGAGGGACGAGAACAAGAGGGCAGGGTGGCCTGACTGGCACCCAATGCTGCTCCTGATGTGTCCCTCACTTGTGCTGGCGTTTGGGAGACTGCGTCAGCTCCCCTTCTAGAAGGCCACCCAGGCTGTGGAGGGACAGCCCCCCACAGCATCTAAGCAATTCTCTGAAATTCATTCCCCAGGTCCAAAATTATTAGAGATCTTTTTTTTTTTTCCTTCAACAAAACCACTACCCTAATCTCATCTGTCATGACAGCAGACGCGACAGCTGCCGCGCTCAGCAGCCACGCCATCACCCCGTGTCCCGTCAAACCCTTGCTTCATCTCCGGGCTGCGTTAGTTAGTTACTGCTGCTTTCTTCCTCTCTCTAAATCTCCCTCCATCTTTTTCTTGGGAAGCTTCTAAGACTCGGGTCCATTTTTCTACCCGTCTTCACTGCCAAACTCCTCCTAGGGCCATCTCCAGCGTGGACCTTTGTCCGATTCCCCTAAATGAAAAATAAACAGCACGAAAGCAAAACACGAGGTCTATTTTTGATGCCAGTGACCTGGTCCCACCCCTGATGGAATGAGGTGAGCAAGTCACGGGTGCACAGCAAGTGGGGCAAGAACTAATTGAGGGTGTAATGATCGAAAGGGACAGGGGGTGGGTGTCAGGAAGTCCTGGCTCTGCCTCTTGAGAATGGGCGGGCCCTGCCTGTGTACCCAGTGTCTCCCACGGTCCTACAGCCACTGCTCCAGGGACGTGTTCTTCCCCACAATTTGCAAATGAGAAGGTTGACAACAAGGTTTAGTCTTAAGAAGTGGTGTCCGGCCTCGGAGTTTCGGTTTGCCTACTCTGAAAAATGGGGATTCTGATAGCTACCTCCATGTATGTTGTAAGAAGAAAGCGCAGTACTATCTAACCAAGTGGGAGCCCTCCCAGAACGGTTGCTATTTCATTCTTATTTTATCCATGTATAAAGACCAGAAACCAGAGGGATGACAAGTTTTCAAAAACACAGTTCTATCAGGTAAATAGAAACCAACCAGTGTTGCAAGCCAGAAAAAAAAAAAAAATCCCTTGGAACATTTCATAAGCGAGGGAACAACCTCTATGTCATCGGGTTGCACCAGATACCACCATTTGCATGTCTTGGCACGTCTGTGAGGTCACAGATCATACAACGGACCTGTGAGTCCTGCCGCAGCTTGTCTGCGGTCTCTCCGTGTGCAAGAGGAGCATTAGCCAAGTTCAAGGCACGAGGGGGAAAACCCTGGGAGGGTCTGGCTTTGAGATTTAGGAGGGGTCATCTGCTGTCTTGGGGACAGGTGGGACACCCGGAGAAGCTTGGACCAACCCAGAGGAAGCCTGGGTTCTCATGAGCTTCCTGGAATTCGGGGGGTGGAGGGTGCCAACCTGTATCCTGTTTCCTTCCAGGTTCCCGAGGGCAGAGTCACCGGGGTGCGGTATTCACCAGCCAGGTGCTGTGCCAGGCGCAGGGGAGACAGCTGTGACTCCCTCCGAGGGCTCAGGAGGGATCTGGAAGGTGTTCAGAGATTTGGGCGGACTCCCCAAACTCCTAGTCACTGAGCCCATGGCTTCAGGTGTGGAAAACCTTCCTGACAAGACATTGCCTTGTCTTCCAAGGACTAGGGTTGACATCCCCTCCCCCACTTGGTTTGGGGGCATGGAGGCTTTTATTATATTCATGTGTCCCTTGTGGGTTGGGGGCAGGCCCTTGGGAATAATTTTGGTACCAGACCAGGAAAATACAGACACAACAATACATTTTGATAGCTGGTACCGCGGAGACCCCGGAACAGAGCCAGAGGGAAAGCCAAGCCTCCTCTGTTCATTCTCTTCTGGTTCATTGTTGAGATTCCCCAGCTGCAAGGTACAGACATCTTTGACTCCTTTTCTTTCCAAATCTTGTAGTTTTCCATGCACAGCCTCTTAATTTTCCTTTTCTTCGGTACACACAGTATCTGCCCTCTTGCAGCCCTCTTACCTGGATAACAGAATATCCTTTTAACTGACATTTGTGACCGTGGTCCTTTTTCCTTCCCCACTTTGGGTCTCATCACTGCCAGATTAACTGACCAAGGCCCAGCTCCCAGCACGAGCCTCCCATACAGTCCTTCAGCAGGTCAAGAGCACTGGCCCCAAGCCCCTGCTCTAGCATCCCCCAGATTATCCTCTTCTGCTTCTCAGTCTCCCTCCATCCATTCTCCTCCTGCCTAAGTTCCGCTTCCTGTTCTCATCCCGTCTTATGCTGGAACGCCTTCTCCCACATTTTCATCTCCAGACATCCTTCCCCGCCTTCAGGGCCAAACTCCCCTGGAACTTTTCTCTGAACCCTTTCCAATCTCCCACCGGATAGGGTCTTTCCTCTCCTGCTCCCTCAAATTCCAATGCAACTCCCATTTCTTCTGTCGCTCTTGCCACATTCTGAGCAGCAGGGATTTAGACACGTTTCTCGTTCCTTCTAACAGACGGCGGGCAGAGGCAGTGCCTTATCTTTGCACCCCTTATGAAACAGAACCCAGCACCTTGCACACAGAAGGTACTTACATTTATTATGGAAAGAAGTTGGGAGCGCTCAACTCACCGAGTTCCAATAGAGCTGTGTACCAAACATATGCCGCTATGGTGTTTCGAATGTATTTTTGGTATTGGGGGCTAGAAAATATTTCAGGGATTTGGTAGTTTATAATTCAAGACAAAACTTGTCTTCATTTTCTTTTCTCAAAATTTGTTTTTTAAACTGACGTAAAACCAAAAAGAATGTATCTTTATGGTACCATGTGATGCTTCATGTACACATTGTGTGATGTTCAAATCAGGGGTAGACAGATCTGTCTCCTCAAATGTTTAGCATTTTCTCTATAATGAAATCACACAGAATCCTCCCAGATTTTTGAAATATGCAATACATTATTGTTATCTGCAGCCACTGCTGAGCAACAGCAAGAACTTCTTACTCTTGACTATAACTTAGGTCGGATTCATCAACTTTTTTCCATATAAATCTGGTCTTTTTTGGATTATTTCACTTCAAGTTGTCTACAAAGAGGACTTTCTAAATAAGAGAACTCTTATGATTTGAACATCACCAAATCATTCTGAAAAGGATGTGGCATAGGTATATGGTATATCCGCTACATTTTTAGTTGCATCAGGACAAAGTAACTTTTAAATAAGTTAATGTAAAAATCACTTCAAATGTCCTGGAGGTAGCATATTTCTTTTGAGGGATAATTTGAAATGTTGATGCTCCAGGAGAAAAGAAAAACTTTGAATGTCCTAAGACCTAAAAATGAGTGGGCAGTATGCTGGTCTCATAAATGTTAAGGAACTCATTTGATTTTCTTTCTGCATCTCTGGCTGCGTGGTTTCTCTTTTTCTTTCAGTTTTCCTGGCTTCATCATGAAATGCTAGAATTCCTGAGGCTCTGTTCTGACTCTCTCCCTTCCTCCCTTAGCCTCTCTTCTGCCACGATTGCACACACACCCACGGCTTGCGTTACCACCTGTATGCACGGCACTCAGATTTATCCCTCCAGCCCTGGGAGCTGTGGATGCAAATATCCAGTTGCTTATTTCTCTGAAGGACAAAGTAACAAAGATTTTAGCCGTCCTGGGCCTTACAATCTCTGTTTCAACTATTCAACTATTGCTGCGTCAGAAAGAGCCTTAGACAATCTGTGAACGAATGGGTGGAGCAGGTTGCAATACAGCTGTGTTCCAAAACAGGTGGTCGCGGGCCAGCCTGGGTCACAGTCTTGCATCACCTGTTTTAGAAGCTCTGGTATTCAACACGCTGAAAACCAAACTCACCATCTTCCCTTCAAGCCTGGGCCTCAGCTGTGGGTTTTGCCGAGTGGAGGGCCCCTACCCCCCACCCCCCATCCCCCATCTTAGGTCAGCTTCCCCCTGAGCTGACCCTGGGCTTTGGGTTTAGGAGCAGGCTTTATTAGGAAGGCATGGCATGGAGAAACTGATAAGAAAGAGAGAAGCAAGACAGTGGAAGAAACCAGACGAAGGAGTCATTTCAAGCCAAGTCCCAGACTTGGTCTGATCTGTAGGGGAACTCTTGGGCTTGTTGTACCTAAAAGTTTGTCCTACATTGAGGCCCAGGACTTGGGGAGTCTGATCAGTCATTGGTTATGATTGTCCCTTGGGGAAGGGGGAGTGGGGAGTGTATTAGTTTTCTGCGACTACCACCTGTCAGGGGTCCTGTTCATTTCATGATTTGAACATAAGCCTTGATTCTCTGCCACTGTGGCTTATTTAAAAATGGATATACACACTTTTGTGTGTGTGTGTGTGTGTGTGTGTGTGTGTGTGTGGTGCTGGGGATTGAACCCAGGGCCTTGTGCATGTGAGGAAAGCACTCTACCAACTGAGCTATATTCCCAGCCCTTTAAAACAGACACATATTTTTTTCTTTTTCTTTCTTGCTCTCTCCTTCCCTAATCATGGGGAGAAACAATATTAACTTTCTTCCATTCCTAGGCTGAGTTATCCACCCTTTGGCTCACAGACCACAGGAGTGGAGGAGTCTGGACTTCGAAACTGACGTCTGTGAATCTAAGAAACAGCCATGACTCAGGCTGCAAATGAATTGTGACTCCCAACAGGGCACAGCTGGAGTGTAGCCTTTGAATCACCTCTTTAAAAGCCCCCTGTTCCCCTGACAGAATCATAGCCTCTGCCACAGGAGTCCCCCGTGTCTCTCCTTTGCTAGGAAAGCATCAGAACTTCTTTCTCCTTTTCCTCAAAACTTTGTCCTCATTATGGGAGCAGCACTGGGGACAGGGAGTGAGCTTTCAGTATCACCAAGACAAATCACCACCAGGTTAGTAGCTTAAAACAACAGGAATTTGTTATCATACTTCTGAGGGCCAGAAATCCCAAATCAAGGTACTGCCAGGAGTGCTCACTTACTGAAGGCTCCGGGGAGGATCTGTTCTTTAATCCTTCCTGCATTTGGTAGCTCCGGGTGCTCCCTGGCTGGTGGCTGCATCAGGAATCTCTCCCCCTGAGATTGCCTCACTTTTCCCTCTTCTCTCTCAAGTCCACCCAGACAATCAGAATCATCTCTTCATCTCAAGATCCTTCACTTAACCACATCTACAAAGACTCTTTTCCCCCAAAGGTTCCAGGGACTTCTTTTCCATGGCTATTTTTCTCCTAAATGTAAACAAAGCAAAACTCCCAGGTACTTCTGGATCTCCTCCAGGGTGATCCAGAAGCTGCTAGCAGCCAATCATACTGAAGCTGGAGGATGGGGACTGAGCTTGGAAGGGATTCAAGATGCTGATGCACACCACTCTCCATCTGGGTGGCTGAGCCAGAATCCCAGGAGTTCCCCTGAAATTTCTCTCTCTTCCCACAATGTCCATTCCATCAACAGATCAGGTAGGTGTTACTTCTTTAATAGCTCTTGGATCTGTGCACCCATCTCATGGCTACCATCGTCACCCCAGTTACTTGCACTCCTCCAAGAGCCTCCTACCTGGATATGCCCATCGAGATCCCTGTTAATCAGTTCTGATTGTAATTAAAATGCTGGCTTTTCCAATAATGCAATCCTAACCCTGTCAGCTGCTCAGAAGCCACTCACTGTACCGTCAAATAGACAAGCTTCTCTAACATCACTTGCAGGGCTTGGACTGGCCGATGTGAGAACCACCAGCCTCATGAGGCTGTTTCCACTGAAACTCATTAAAATGAAATGAAATTAACCATTTGGTTCATCAGCACAGCAGCCACATCTGAACTGCTTAGAGAGCCAAGTGTGGCTGCAGTGCAATTGTAGAACACGTCCCTCGTTGCGGAAAGTTCTACTGGACTCACTGGTCTGGACCCTGTTCCTCTACTTCAGCTACAAAGGCAGTGATCCCTTCATGACAGAGGCCGAGAACATGCTCTCTCCTTAGCCTGGGTCACACTTTCCTCCCCTCTTATACATTTCTCTTCTGCCTACCAGCCTGAGTCTCAGGCTCTTGGAAGTCTGCATGAGGTCCCTTGTCCCTGTTTCTGGGCTCCAGTGTGTGGTGTGTTCCTCCTGCAGGCAATCTGCATTACCATTTCTCACTGTGCTTGCTTATCCACCCCTAGCACCCAAAGGGCAGAGTCTATTTCTGTTTTTGCTTGACGCTGGCTCCTTCGCATTTGGCTCAAAACTCATTTTGGTGGAGGAATGTGCTCCTTATCTCGCCCCCCCCCCCCATGGAGGCACAGCTCTGTGAGAACTGTCCTCTGTATTTTTCTGAAAAGACAGCTAGTGGGAATCACAGGCTTCCTCCAGTCCCCGGAATAAGAGAAGTAACCTTGCAAGCTTTTTAGATATCAGATGTTAACTATATTAAAATATCCAGAAATCTTACCTCTCATTATTCTTTCTTTCCAATGTGTCTTCTCTTAAACCTCCCAGGTCTCCTGATTCTGGGTAGACTAACCTGGTAATAGGAAATAACTTCTGTCCTTTCTGTTGACATAACTAGTCTGCCTTTGGCATCTGGCTACAACCTCTCTTTCAAGAGCAATGGTGCCAAATTCTCCTGAGCACTGCTCTTTAAATTGCATGCTGCAGAACTTATATTTTGCTGGACTCACCGGCTTCCAAGCTGTTAGGGGAACGGACACTCTTTGCTTTGAGAGCTCACACTGAGGTTCCCTGGGGGGTGGGGATTTGGTGATAATCTCTAAACTATTTCTTAATTGTTTGAATCACAGTTCACTTCCTGGAGATGTTCATTCCTGAGTAATTCTAGGAGGTGCTCCACCAGATGGAGAGCTGGGATGGGTATTCCTGCCCCATCACCTGGGTGAGGATGGGGGTGACCTGCAGAACTTCGTGGAACCTTGGTCACTGTGGCCTGGGACCCTGAGCAGGAAGATGGGACTGTCAGGCACGGAGGCAAAATTCTTCATGTTGTAAGCTCAGTTTACTGGTCATGTGACATTGGAAGACAAAGCGTGAAAGGCTCAGGGTCGTATATTTTCTTCTTAACTAAGCTCTAAACTATTGAAGGCAAGGATCTAACTTGGATTTCTTTCGCATCCTCCTTGGTATTTGGCAAAGTGCTCTGCAGACAATCAATGCTCTATAAATAACTGATTATTAGCCGCCCAGACAAGTTTCCTGCTGTAGAAAGCTCCATCACATTCCAAAACACCAGTATCAAAAGTCAGGCTGGGGGTGGGGGAAATATCTTGAGCACAGAAACCGTACCAGAATTCCCTCTGTGTTAGCCTGGAGTTCCTAAGGTGGGTCGTCCTCATTTTATGAACTTCCAGACGTATTCTGTTATAAAGGAGATTATGAAAGCATTATGGTGGGTTTCTACGGCGCTTAGCTTTCAGTTAAATATTACATCTGTTTGATCCATGTGTCTAGTTCAATGTTCTTATCCTTGACTTTGGTCTTAGAAAAATCATTTTCTCAGAGTTGTTTTTGCTTCCCTCCTGGCTGAGACGAACTGTTCTGTCTCTCCAGGACAAAAAAAAAAGTAGGATTCAGGTTTTTTGGGGACCTGTAGCTCCTATGATATGGGAGGACATCCTTAGGAAGAGTACAAGATGATGAATTAGTAAGAATTGGCTCTGCATGTAGAATAAGAAGTAGATCAGCAAGTTGCCCTGGTCAACAGGTAAGGTCCCCTGCTTCTGAGATCTCATACTTAGTAGAAATACTTCTCAATCCCAACTCTGCTGCTCCCAGCACCCTCGGGGGAAGTGAGGAGGGTCCCTGGGATGAAGCTTTGTCAGCTTTGGGACGACTGTGCGATTTGTGATCTGGAAATAGTTCCTGAACACCTGGCATGTCGCTTTCAGGCACCTTATTTTAGGGAAGTCAGGGGCTCTATCTAACAGACCGTCTTGATTCTCCAGCCAGTTCCTGAGTAAGAGAAGGTCAGAGCAGTAATGTGGAGTGGGTGTCACGGCAGCTGAGACGGGCAGGACAAAGGTGCGCCCACCCTTGGGAATCTGCCCTACATCCCCGAAGGGGTCTCTGCCCTGCTAGCTCGAGTCAGCTTGATCTCTAGGAGGAGGTGATGGGGGAAGAACTACTGTGTCTGTAAATCAGAGTCACTATTACTGATGAGTTTGCAAATCTAGAGATAGGGAGGGTGGGACAGGTACCCAAGTCTGGTTTAGTTGACCTTTCATAAGCTGTGTGACCCAGGGCAAGTTATCTGATCTCTCTGTGCCTTATCCCATTGGAAAAGGAGAATAATTGTACCTGCCTCATGGGATTTTAGTGAGGATTACATGGATTGATAATTGCTTATGTGAGTTATTATTACTGTGATTTTTCCATCGATATAGGTACCTCTGTGCCTCATGTGGGGAAAGAGGAGTGTGAAGAAATACTTGAAATTTCTGCTTAATGTCCCATTTGCCTGAGTTCTGCTTATCTGGTGAGGACAAGAGTTCTAATTTGCATTCCCTAGTATTGCCCTACCGGAGGCTCAATAATGACTCCCTAAGCGATACTCCTGCCCTAATCCTTGGAAACTGTGAATGTTGTCTTATGTGGCCAAAGGGAATTGAAGATGTGATTATGCTGAGGATCTTGAGATGGTGAGATGATCCTAGATTATCTGGGTGTGATCTAAATGAAATCATAAGTACCCTCAGAAGATAGACACTTATAAGCTGGGCACAGGTGCACACACCTGTAAATCCCAGTGACTCAGGAGGTTGAGGCAGGAGGTTCAGAAGTTCAGAGGCCAGCCTTAGCAACTTAGGGAGGCCCTAAAGAAGTTGGTGACACCCTGGCTCAAAATAAAAAGTAAAAAGGATCGGGGATGTAGCTCAGTGGTAAAGTGCCCCTGGGTTAATAGATGTGTACAGAGAAGAGGACAGAGAAGAAAAGGAGCAATGTGACCCCAGTGGTCGAGAAAGGTTTGAAGGGAGAACAGTCAAGAAATACCTGGAGTCACCAAAAGCTGGATGAGACAAGAAAGGGTCCTCCCCTGGAGCCTTAGGAGGGAGCACAGTCTTGCATACTTTTTGAGTTTGGACTCTGGCCTCCCGAAACGTAGAAGAATAAACTTCGGTTGTTTTAAGCCATCCAGCCTGTGGCCATGTGTGATGGCCGTGGTAGTGGACCAAGACCAGCACCTGTTGGCGCTGTAGCTGGTGGAGCTGGGAGGAGGCCACCAGGCATGGCGTGGACCCTGGGCGCTGCTGCTCCCGAGACCAAGTTCAAAGGGCATCCCCAAAGAGCCACCATTCCTGAGCCTGGGAACTCTCGCTGGGGGACGTGGATGGGGCAGGTTGGGGAGGGGTGGTTGCCTCTCTATCCCACCCCAAATTCTGAAACAGGGATGGACAGTGAGCTCTGTGAGTGGATGGCCAGTCAGTGAGACGGCTCCTGTAAGGAGGGAACAAGCAAGTACTCAGGGGTCCTGCCTGAGGGCTCCACCCCTGCCCCTCGCGCCTGTCCCCAGGGCTCTCACTCTCCCCCTTGGGCTCTTACTGGCTCAGGATGTCTTGGGCCCCTCGCTCTGCGCAGGGACCTGTGGTGAAGCCCTTCACCTGTATTAATCCATCATCCTCCCAAACATCCCGCGAAGCAGGTCCGCTGTTGGCCGTCTCACAGATGGGGAGACTGACAGATGGGCTCGCTCGAGGTCCCCTGGCTGGCGAGAGGTGACTGGCTCTCAGGACAAGCTCTTCACCTCCCTGCGACCCACCGTGGCCCCTGCTCCTTGACCCCTCAGGCTCCTCAGGAGGAAGTTACCAGCCTGGGCTCCCTTGCTGCCTGTCCCTCTCCCCACGAGAGGGACTTGTAGGTCCATGAATGCTGCGTGGAGAAGCCATCCAGGTAGGGACAGCCTCGGGGTACATGCCTGTCGGACACTTGCCGGAGGGGATTGTGGAAATGTTAGTTACAGGTCGCTGGGGACCAGGGGTAAAGGGACTTGCTCAACTGATGCAGAAATAGGAGATAAGGTTAGGAGACCTGGTTCCTCATGACTCAACATGGGGCCTTTTTTTTTTTTTTTCATGGTCTTGTCAATGTGGCAGGGTCACCCATTTGGCTCAGCCCCTGCTGACTTTGGATAGCCTGACAGATCTGAGTCTAGATGGCCCCCAATTGAGCTAGATGACTATGGCAAGCCAGAAGGGACATTCCAGGGGCTGGGACTGTGACTTCAGTGAGAAACCTCCATCTCTCCCTCCACAGCAACTTTCCAACCCAGTGCTGAAGTTGGGGGTAGACTGGACACCCTCGGGGAGAACAAAAGAACGATGCCCACAGGCAAAAACCAGGGATCCAGAAGCTTCCTTTTAGCCGGGCAATGTTTCTGAGATTCTAGCCCATTCTCTTCTATTCTCTGGCCATAGAGCTAAGAATCGAAATGGTTACAGACACCACAGGCTCAGCAGAAGTAAGTACGGAAGGAGCTGCAGGCTCTGGGGGTGCTACATCTAAAGATGGTCGGGGCTTGGGGCTTGAGATTGTGGCTCAGAGGTAGAGTGCTCACCTAGCACGCATGAGGCCCTGGGTTCGATCCTCAGCATGACATTAAAAAAATAAAGATATGTGTCCACCTATAACTAAAAAATAAATATTAAAAAAAAAGATGGTCAGGGCTCAGAGAGAGGCTACAGTTCAGAGGGATTTCTTACATCATGGCCGTGCACGGCACAGGGCCACTCCCCGGATTCTCTGTTGCATGCACCCATTTCCAGAAACAGGAGATGTTACCACCAGACTGAGCGGTGGATTGTGAAGGGATGATTCACAGAGCAGAAGCATCCAGGCCACAGTCTATGTCTTTTCATAGGATTGTTAACTGGGCAGTGTAGACCTGTGGTCCTCAATGAGGGGTGATTTCGCGCCTTTGGGGACATTTGGCAGTGTCCAGAGACACTTCTGGTTGTCACAATTGATGGGGGAAGTGCTAAGGGGTGCTGTAAATATCCTATAATGCAAAGGACAAATCCACACAACCGAAAATCAACTGGCCCCAAATGTCAGTAACACTGAGGTTAGAAACCCTGGGCTAGCGCCACAGACTCATGAGCAAATTAAGCACTTAATCCTCTGATGACAACTGAAAATTGCTATGATGGATTTTGGACTCCATGCAATTTAATATTTTCCATAGACAGCATAAAAGCCTTCCACGGGGCCTCCGAGACTCCTTCCATATCTTCGACACAGCAAAAATTAAAAATGTGACTTCATTGTTAAGACGCACACATTTGAGTCAGCAGGCATTTACTTTTTAGACTCATAACCCACCTAAGACGCACATTGATAAGACACGAACACATGAGCGTCTTGCAAAAGATACGGCATCCATCTATTTACATGTCACAATTTTGGTACTTTTCATCCACTCACTGTACAATTCTAAAATCAATCTCTCTCTCTCTCTCTCTCTCTCTCTCTCTCACACACACACACACACACACACACACACACACACACATACACAATTAGTAGACGCCATCAACATTGAATCATTGGAGGGACATGAGTCTCTTCTACCATTTTCCTGAGTCCTGGGAGTGGACCAAGAGAATTCAGGAGGTCTAAAAACCCACACCCTGGGTCCTCTAATGATCAATAATTTACCAGAATACGTTTGTTTTTAAACGTGTTGGAACTCTGCCTCACTCCCTACGACACAGGCATGGGCACTGGAAGGAGATAAAGATTTGAATGTGGGGAATCTGAATGTGGGCGATTGCAAAAGGGGGTTAGGCTAGGGGCACATATTTTCATGGTTTATCAGCAGATTTCCTTGTGGTTTACCCAGATTAAATTCTTCCAAGTCCTTGGCCTGTGAGCTAGTACTAATTTGAATGATATTATTTTTTTCCACTTGATTTGCAAACAGAATAATTGTGGATTTTTCTGGCTTATTTTTCTTCTCAGCATGAGCAGTCAACCATACGGTAAAGGTAATTAATTGAGATAGTAATGTATTTTTTTGTTCCTCCAGAATTTTCCCTATTCCGATCCTAAGAGGGTAGCTGGGCCTGTTTCCTTGTCTCAGATGGTGTTTATGATTCAGGGACAGTTTCTTCACTCCTTCCCCGGATTCTTTGTTTCAAAGTCTAGACCCAGGGAAGGAGTGTCAGGCAGGGGGATTTGGCAGAAAGCAGGAAGTGCATAAAGAAGCATGACATTTGGGGGAAGCATGAAGATTCTAAGATTAGGAAAGGAGAGTTGGCTGAGGTCCTGTCTGGCCTGTTTCCTGGACATGACCTGTGGTGATGGAGGATGCCTGGCGAATGCCTAGGAAGACACATTTTAGGCCTCCAGAAATCCAGCCTCAGCAAATTCATCTTGTGCTGGAGCTTGACCCAGAAGCAACAGAGCTACCCACCTGCATGAGTTCCAGTGATGGAACAGGGATGGCCCCCTTCCAATGTCATGCTGCTCAGACCTCAGATAATTACTCTAAAGGGGCTTGGGGAAAGGAGCTCTGTTAGTGACTGAGATTGAATTTCCACCCAATCTAAACTAAAAAGGGGCTTAGGATCTCATTTGATTTGATTTTTGAAAAATAAATCAGTGTCATATTTCTTTCATGCTTGAGTCAGTAGAGCAAAATCCATCTGTACTATTTACCTGCTGTGTTAGTCAGGGTAGGTGAGGTTCTGCTACAGTAACAACTTAATCCTGAAATCTCAGTGACTTCACACAACATAGGCTTATTTGTGGACTATGCTACTTGTCTAATGAAGGTCAGTAGGGCTTCTGCTCTACAGAATGACTCAGGGACCATGCTTAATGGACATACCAAGATCCCGACTTGTAACCTTCACGGTCATCAGGGAAAGAAAAGAGAGGAACTGGAGGGTTCAGTACTGGCTCTGAATTCTTTCAAAGGAAGTGATGTACTTCACTTCAGCTGGCATCCCGTTGGCTACAGCTGGTCATGTGACCCCACCTAACTGCAAGGGGGCTGGGACACCATAAGGGGACATGGATTTTGTTGAGCTGTAATGCCTCTGTTACAGCCTCTTGGTACTTAAACACACATGATATGTCTTTTTATTTAATACTATTAATGTGCATGTGTGCAGAGCTTAATCCAAAGGTATTTTGAGGGGTTTGTCCCTTATTCCAATCCCCCTGGGGCCCTGCAAATTAAGGAAATTAAGATTCATGAAGTAAAATAGAGTAAGTGAAGAAGGACTCAAAGCTAAGTTTTTGACCTGACCCTTTTCTGCTCTTCCCTAGTGGCCACAGAGCAAGTGATGCTTTGTCATAAATTTTAATTTTGATGGTGACTCCTTAAAGAGCGTGATGGTGGTGTGGTGGGAGAATCGCTGAACCTGCTTGTTCGTTTGCTGCTGAGAAAGCAATGACTGTACCAAGATTTTGTGAGGTTTTGCCAAATGGGCTGGTTTCCCAACATGCACTTCCCTTCTGGTAAAAAATACAATCGCTTCTCCTTCTCAGAGCTGGCTTCATGCTGTGTCGCAACGGACCCCTTGTTTCCACTCTGGTCTAACTGGGTGCTGACCCCATCCTGCCCTCACAGGGACAGAGCCCTGCTGGCCCCGCAGTTGAGTGAGAGACCTCCAGATGGTGATGTGGGGCTTCTGAGCTCCAGTGGGCTGGGAAGGATTTGAACGAGATGGGGCTTATCACGCACCCTCCCAGGAGCGGGGGACACAGAGGTTTCTGTCCCAGTGAGCAAAAATCAGAGGAAGAAGACCAAGAGGGGCCTCCAGGTGACAACAGGAAGGACAGCTGGCTGACAGCACAGCCTCATCCTGCTCCAGGCACTGTTTTCAGCACTTTGTAAGTTTAGCTCCTTTAACCCTCACAGAAACTCCTTAGGAGGTCAGTAATGTCCTCGTTATCACTGCCATGGTCAGGTGTAGGCACCGATGACTCATTCAACGTGCTACTCCTAGTAAGTGGCTGCACGTGATCAAACCCAAGCGTGAAATCAGACTATGGGTGAGAGAGTCCACCTATAATGATTTTCCTTCTGATTATAAGAAGCCAAACATTTTTTTTTTTGGTCTTAAAAAAATTTGTGTATGGGATAGAAAGATTCATGATTTGGACCATTTTTAAAACTTCTGATGATTATTGCCAACTTGCCTTCCAGAAAGGCCACAGCCGCCTACCTTATCATATAGAAGGTTCTGGAAGAATGCTGCCTCACTAATCTCTGGACCCCTCACAGCGCTGCCCACTAAACCTCCTGAGCGCAAGTCTTGTCTCCTATATGTTTCCAGGACCCAGCTTAAGACACAAGATGAAGTTAAACTCAGTGCTAAATTTCAGCTCTGGAGTCCCAAAGATGTGATGTTGAAATCTCTGTGTACCCCAGCCCCTTGGAGCCACTTCCTTTATCTGAATATGAGGATAATGATGGTAACTACTTATGGGGTTGTCGTGAGGATCAAATGAGATAGTGTGTAAAAACTGTGATGAGCACAAAGTGCGTGACGAGGGTCAGCTGCCAGCCATGTCTCTAACCCTCCAGAAGCATGGTTAGAGGGGAAAGGTCTCCCAAGAACAGACAGCAGCCTGTTTAATACATGCTTTGTTGCAAGAAAAACAAACAAACAAACAGAGGAGACCTAGAATCTGCAATGTGTGTGTGTGTGCATGTGCATTTGTGTGTGTGTGCTTTTGTGCGTGTGTGCATTGTGTGTGGGTGCATAGTTTCTGAAACAGGTGCACTGACTGCAGACTGTTGCTGTTTTCTCCCCACCTGGAATCCCCAGCTATCTGACATCACAGTGAGGGAGGGGAGATCAACTTGTGTTTTCTGTCTGGAAAGACCAGCTGCATTTAGGTCAAGGGAGGGCAATGGCCAGGCAGGAAGCACTAGTACTTTTCCCTGGCCTTAGGAGACCACGGATGCTGCTTCTCCATCAGTAGCTAGAGCATCGAATGTAAATGCAGGGGCCTGGATATCAATAGGAATCATGGAACTCATGGAACTATTATGGTCTGCATGTAAAGTATCCCCCAAAGACTCACGTGTTGAAGGCTTAGTCCCCAAGGAATCAATGTTCCGAGGTGGGGCTTTGGGGGAAGTGGTTGGCTCATGAGGGCTCTGATCTCCTCAGTGAGTCAGCCCATCGATTGCTGTGTGGACTACTGGGAGATGGTGGAAACTGTAGGCAGTGGGCATGGTTGGAGGAAGAAGGTCACTAGGGACATGGCCTTGGGATTATTGTCTTTTCCTGGTCCATTCCTCCCTCTCTCTCTGTTTCCTGGCTGCCACAAAGTGAGCAGCTTTGCTCCTCCACATCCTTCCTCCATGATGTTCTGCCTCACCTCAGGTCCAAAGCAATGGAGCCAGCCAACCATGATCTAACCCTACGGCACCATGAACCCAAATGATTTTTTTCCTTCTTTAAGTTGTTTTTCTCAGGTTATTTGTCACAGTGACAAAAAGCTGACTGACAGGATATAAGAGAATAACCAACAAGTGATCCTTCATCGGCTGCTGGTTCAGCATCCAATGAATGAGGAATCCAGCTCTGTGCATTACCTACAAACTCGGACTCTACCTCCCAGCCACACCTCGGGGTAGGTATCCCACTTCACAGACCAGCAAACTGAGGCTTGAGGGAAATAAGCTTCATGCATCGTAGTACTTATGAGGAAGAGCCAGGATTCAAACCCAGAGTTTAAGCACTCCTCTTTATTCATTTACTGAACATTTATCAAGGGCCTATGACTACATTTTAAATACCAGGGCAAACACGCTTCCTTTCTTCCGTTAATGTCCTGTGACTGATGCAAGAAATGACCACACACCTGTAGCTTAAAATAAATGTTCTCTTTCACAGTTCTGGAGTCAGAGAGTTTGAAATCAAGGTCTGGGCAGCGCTGTGCTCCTCCTGGGGACCCTGACAGAGAATCCATTTTTGCTTCTTCCGGCTTCTGGTGGCTGTTGGTGCCCTTTTAGCTTGTGGCCACCTCACTCCAGCCTCTGCCTTCTCAATGACCTGGTCTCCTCTTCCGTCTGTGTCTGATCTTCCTCTGCCTTTCTCTTCTAGGGACACTTGGTGTAGAATTTGGGAACCACCCGAATAATTCCTCTCTCAACCAGAGTCAATTAATCCATTCTCAAGTTAATTATATTAACAAAGAACTTCTCCCCAAATAGATCACAGTCACAGCACCTGGGGATTAGGACATGGATACATCTTATTTATTTATTTATTTAGAGTCATCTTTCAACCCCCCAAAAAATCCTTACGGAGCTTATGATCTAGTGACGTTATTATGAAGCAGATCAATAAACAAGAGGGTATCAAGTGGTGTTAGGATCCCCGATGGTCTTGGAGAGAGAGAGTGCAGCCGTTAGCCCCTTTGGCTGGGGGATTGGACAGGAAGAGCCAGAAAACCAGAAGGAGCCGGCTAATCCTTTCCAGTGGGCCCCCACTACCCTGACTCAGCAGCCTCTGAATCTATACCTTCATGAGTAAATAATTCTTCTGGATGAGTTGGGCACAGCAGCCCCTGCCTGACGCATGAAGAGCAAAGACATTTTTTTTTTTTTAACGCACGCAGATAAAAATGGCTTTACTATCACAAACCACAGGAGGCCTTTACAGCCCACTGGCTCTGTGACTGCCAAAAACCAAGGGCTGCCCATCAACTGCTCTAAATCCAAGCTCATCGTTTTTGGCTGACTTCTCCCACCTTTTAATGGGTTCGTGGTTAATAAGAGAGCAGAATGCCTCCTCACCGTGAACTGGGGTGTTCAGTTTGCAATGCAATCAACTGGAGGGGCCACTGATAAATTAGCCATCCAATGGCTGCTTTATGGATGATTTCCATTTGGTTATAATCTATTTGAATATTTTTCTGGCTCCCAAACTTGCAGACATGTTCCATGGTGTATGGATGATTGATTACCCATCGGCTCGTCATAGCAGATCCAAAAGTATAATGCAAGGAGAATCCAGGCTGGCCTTTGGATTTGGCCCTTCTCTGGACAGTGGTCAGTGGCTTTGAGTCCGCAAGCCTATTCCATGTGACTCCACAACCTACATCAAGAGCCTGTTGTTCCTGCCTCCAAGTTCAGCTAATTACCAAGTCTGTTCCTCTGCAATGAGTGACGACCCAGGAAAGCTGCCGTTCAGACGCTGCTGGGAGTTTTATCCTAAATGCACTGTCACTCAATGCTGACCAGAGGCCGTGAGATAAAGGTGAGGCTCCTGCAGGACAGCCCAAGAGATCCAACTGCTGCCACTGCTCTGGAACCTCAAGGCTTTAAATTCTTTCCTTCAATGAGACAATCCAGCAGGCGCAAGGACCAGGCCGGGGTTGTGGAGCCTCTGTCTATGGGTGTGGGTTTTACGCTCTGGGGCACAGCGCATTCTGCTGTGCCGAGGGATGCACCAAGAGCCTCCACTGGGAAACTCCCTTAAGGATGTGGTGGAGGATGCCAGTCCTTCCACCGACCACACTGGTCCTCTTTGGTGTGGGGAAGACTGCAGAAGACTTTTCTGGGTCACCACTGGGAATCACCACATTCTTGTGTGCCCCTCGCTGGTTTTGAATAGACGCAGCTGGGGGTGGGGGGCAGGTTTTCATGGCAAACATTCCGAGAGAATCCTCACTCCCGGCCCTATTGTCTTATGTATCCTGATTTTCCTTTTGGCCCAATTTTTTTCAGCCATTTTACATTTATTTTATATTGCAACATTTCATGATTATTTTATGATCTATCTAAAAGATTGTCTAACATATAACCTTTGATTCTCTTTTATCTCCAAGATTAAAAAACATTGTTTTAAAGGTTACTGCAGGGCCTTTGTGTTTGTAATGACATGCGGGTGTCATGGGTTAAGTGGCGGTCCCCAAATGACATGTCCCTGACCTGAGCCCCAGAACCTGGGAATGGGTCCTGGTTTAGAAAATGAGTCTTTGCAAATGCAACTCAGTTAAGGATCCTGGGCTGGTTCAATGACAAATGTTCTGACGGGAGAGAGATACAGACACCACAGGCCGGAGATGGAGCCGGAGGCAGTGTGACCACAGAGGCACAGACAGGACTGAAGTGGCCGAAAGTCAAAGAATGCGATCCATTACTATAAGGTGGAAGAGGCAAAGGCTGGATTATCCCCCAGAGCCGCTGGAGGGAGCACTGGTTTGCTGACATCGGGTTTCCAGCTTCCAGAACCCGGGAAGAAGTCTGTTATTTTATGCCACCATCCACGGCTTAGTGGCAATTTCTTACGGCAGCTCTAGGAAACAAATACAGTGACTAATCCCTTTTCCAGAAGTTGCTCAGGAAATGCTGAGTGATCCCCTGGCTTGGAGTCCTGACTTCCAACTTCCTGGGAGTGTGACATCTCAGACACCCAGCTGTGGCCCTGCAGGCAGCTCATAAGGGCTCTTCTCTTCCAAAAGGTCCAGGACAGTGGGGTTGAAGAGTCTGTGGCAGAAAACCTATCCTCGATGATATTTTAAACTTTCTGATAGAAGATTCTACTAGAAGATCCTTTCTCAATTTCTCATCATTATACCATGATAGCATAATGATTATAATTATGGATAATCATGGGGAACACAAATCTCCCGATGTGTGCTTTGGTGCCCTTGCGTTGTGTGGAGGGTGGTTCCCAGCAGAGCGACCCCCACGTGGGCAGGTTTTCATGCATTTCAGTGGAGAGTGCACTTAGAGGTTTGGCCTCCAGGGTCGATACAAGGGCAGTACCCGTGACTCCTACCAAATGCCTTCCCCAAGCCCCACCCAGAGTCTGCTGTGGACAACTGAAGGCCAGCCAAGCTGGGGCAGTGGGTGGAGCTGGTTTATGATAAACCACGAATGGACCAGATGCCTTCCATTGGGAACATTCAGGTCAATCTCTTACTGGTGTATAGACCAGTGCTTTCACTGGTGAACTCCTTACAGATGATTTCAAAGAGCTCCGGGAAGAAGAAATGACTCTACGTTCATGAGACTAATGTTAACGATGATTTTAGGTTGAACATCTCTAACACAATAGTCCAAAATCTAAATGCCCCCAAATCCAACTTTCTGCCTGTTGAAATGATGTTACAAGTGGAATATTCCACACCTGAGCTCATGGGACACTACGGCATCAAAACATTTTAGGGGCACTAAAAATATTGTGTAAAATTACCTTCAGGCTATGTGTACAAGGTGCATTGTACAAGGTGCATATGAAATACAGATAAATTTCATGTTTAGACTTGGTTATCAGCCCTGAAATCTCAGTACGCATGCAAATATTCCAAAATTTAAAAAAAATCTGAAATCCCAAAAGTGTCTGGTCCCAAGCATTTCAAATAAGAGATACTTAACCTACATAAAAAATACCCTATAGACGAATGGATAAGTAACGGTCTTTGGAGATACACTTCTAAAATACAAGTTTTAATGAACTTGATAAAGTGAAGCAAGTCGTTATTATTTCTAAATATTTGGGTTAATATGGGAGGAGGATGATATCGTGTACTTGGTCCACTCAACCTCCGCATCTGTTAGCTTTGGTGAGGATTAGGATTATTGTAGAAGAAATGCTGAGTCAGTTTCCATTTTTGACCTCTAAAAATAGGCTCCAGAAAACTTTATCCATAAACAAACAGATTAAAAAGAGAATAAATAAAGACACCTTGCTTTAAGGAGGGGGTTGAGGCTAACTCTTCTGGGAGGCACAGAGGCCAAGGAGGCTGAAGGAGGAAGGCCAAGAAGCCTCTGCTCCTGGGCTGGTGGGAGGTGAGTCACAGAAGGAATGAAGACAGGCAGGCAGACGGGCGACAGAGAGGGAGAGCAGATGCAGAGGCCCAAGCCTGTTTCCAGTTGTGAGAGGCCAGCCCTCCGCCCTTGCTTGAGCCGCTACATTTCCTATTTCTGCTTAGTCTAGTGGGATTGGTTTTTTTGCCTTGTGAAACCAAACTATCTCCATGAGTACAGGGTTGACTCTGCAAATAGAATGAACTGTTTCCCAGGAAAGTGAATGGGTACACGGTGCAAATTTTGCATAACTTAAGGGAACTATGGATCTCACCTGCACTCAATTGGGATTCAATGAGCCCAGTTAAAAAATTCCTGCAGTGACATATATTTCTAGTGGGACTGCAAATTGGTGCTACCACTCTGGAAAGCAGTATGGAGATTCCTCAGAAAACTGGGAATAGAACCACCATTTGACCCAGTGATCTCACTCCTCAGCATATATCCAAAGGACTTAAAATCAGCCTACTGTAATGTCAAAACCACATCAATGTTTATAGCAGCTCATTTTCACAATATGAACGAACCGACCTAGGTGCCCTTCAACAGATGAATGGATAAAGAAAATGTGGTACATTTATACAACAGAAATTACTCAGCCATAAAGAAGAGTGAAATTATGCCAGTAAATGGATGGAACTGGAGGCTATCATGCTAAGTGAAATAAGCCAGTTCCTAAGAACCAAAGGCCAAATGTTCTCTCTGATATGTGGATATTAATGCACAATAAGAGGAGGAGGGAAGTATAGAAGTTCATTGGATTAGACAAAGGGGAATGAAGGGAAGGGAGGCGGGATGGGAATAGGAAAGACAGTAGAAAAAAATCAGACATAACCTTCCTATGTTCATATACGAATACACGACCAGTGTAACCCCACATCACGTATAGCCACAAGAATGGGAAGTTATACTCCATGTACGTACGATGTCAAAATACATTCTACTGTCATGTATAACTAAAAAAGGACAAATGAAAAAAAATTTTAAAAATTCCTGCAGTGAAATTTTGGATGATAAGAGGTTGAGTGTGATTATGGAATTTTAGTTGGTCAATCTGACTTTCTCTAGTATCGCTGAGTGCTCAGGGGAGCACAGAATGCAGAGATAAGCAGCCACTTGTTATACATAATCCTTAACTCAGGATAATAGAGAACATGAGTTGGGCTTTGAAAACGGATAGACACACATTCCCTGCAGGATTTGTGACTTTCCAGATACCGAAGAAAAATGAATCAGAAGTACAAAATCCCATTTCAAGTGACAAAACCAACCCCATGGGACACGTGACTTGGCCAGGAGAGAGGACCTGTTTTTCTGTGGAGATTTCATTTTTGGTTAGCATCATCAAAACATGTACCTGTGACCCGTGGAGCTTGACCCAGATGTTGGTGATCGAAGAAGGCAAGTTGGCTGAGGCAAATCTGCTTGGCTTCCAAGGGCTGAATAGCTCTGCTATTCTTTAGTGGATGCCTTTCTGGACCATCGATCTCTCCTAAGTCTTAAAACTCCCCTCTCTTCCTAGGCCACCATTTTTTTTAAAGGGTCCAGTTTCTTAGTCCTGTGTCCCCGTACCTGCATTCCTTAAGTTCCTCTTTCCCTCTCCATATTTTGCTGACTTTACTTACAGGCACTTGGCTGCAAGGGAACCATAGTCCTTCACTATGCTCTGCTTCCTGGGGCTTCCCAAATTTATTATCTGGTTGATTACTAGTGAATCCAACAAAATAAGCCCTTTTCTGGGACTCCATTTTGCCTCTCGCTCAAGCCAAATTCTCCTGGCTGCCCCCGGCGCTTGGCTTCCAAAAGCCAGGCTCCAGGGATGGAAAGTGCTGGATGCTAGCATCTCCCAAGCACTCAAGCTCAGTTCTGTCCTGATTTCACATTTCAACCAGAGGACATTCTGCCAAGTGACAGGGCACCAAAAAAAGAGCTAAGCCTTTTTCCACACTGTGGTTTTCATTAGGCGAGTGTGTGCGTGTGTGTGTGTGTGTGTGTGTGTGTGTGTGTGTGTGTGTCTGCCTATAATAACAGGTAGTAACTTCTGCCCTGCTAAAACCACAGCTGTTTATAATGGTATCCCCACTCGGCTTCCAGCCACCTGCAAGCCTACTTCAGCAGAATCTGCAGGCTCTCATCGGCCTCTAGCTTAATGAATAATCACGAGAAAAATACAGGTCAGCACCTGCCAGTGGGCAGGGCAGGGATTGCTTTGGTTAAGTCAAGTTCTTTGTGTTTCCCATTTTTTCTTTGGTGCAAGACTTCTTGGCTGCTCTTCCTCCGAAAGCACAGGAAGCTGAAGAAATTCCCTCATCTTGGTAACGACACGTTCCCAGCTTACCTTGGTACTCCCCCTGCCCACTTCTGAAATGGAGTTTACTCAGCCTACTGCAAGAGGGAGGGCACCCCAGATACACATTTCAGAGGGTCTCGGCGGAGTGGTTTTGCTCTAGACGTTTACAGGAGGGGTAGACGAGTTCTAGGGGGAGGGTTACAACTGGAATGGCTTTTGTCCCAGGCCTTTTTCATAGGAGATAACAGGCCATTCACCCAAAGCTCCTAAACCCTGGTGTCATCTGTTACCAATTTGGCATTCCTGAGATATTTATTCTGGCTCTACCCTGTGGCAAACCATGAAACAGATGTATCATGGTGACCATGTGCAAGTTGGGGGCCTTTCATGCCAAGAGCAAGTGGCTCTTCATTCTCTTTCAAAGCTCCATGAAGTTACAGCTGGATATAGGCATTAAAAAGTATGGTCTATGTGGAAAGGATGTCTAGAGCTCAAGAGGGATCCGAGTGCGTGAAAGGAAAGACTTTCCCAAAGAGGAAAGGACACAGAGGGACACAGGGTGGCAGAGTTGGTGTATGAGAACATGGATTGTGGAGCCTGCCTGTGGTATGCTAGCTGCCCGACTCTGAGCAGGTTGTATAACCTTCTCATCCTATTTCCTCCGTATTCACATTCTATTGTGACAAATTACCACAAGCCCCATAGCTTAAAACAACATTCCTTTAGCATCCCGTGGCTCCTGGGTTTGGAGGTCAGAAGCCCAACCTGCTGTGGCCACACTCTCTCAGAAGACTGATGTTAAGGAGCTCAGCCAGGTCAAGTTCTCATCTGGAGGCTCTAAGGGGGAAAAAAAAATCTGCTTCCAAGCTCATTCTTGTTGGTGGCAGAATTCACTTTCTTGTGGTTGTAGGACTGAAGTCTCTGGGTTTTTTTTTTTTTTTTTTTTTGCTGTCTGTAGGTTAGGGGTAATCTTAGCTCCTAAGGTCACTCATATGCTTTGCCTCATGGTCCCCTCCCTTTTAAGTCAGCAATGGCACAATGTACTTTTAATATCTGGCTTCCTTAGGTTTCGTTAGCTCAGGAAAATGCTTTAAGGGTGCATGTGATTGGATTAGGCTTACCAGGTCATTTCCCTCTCCCAAGGGCAATGAACGTGGAATTTTAATTACATCCATAAAATCCCTTGCATCAGTATCTAAATCAGTACTGGCTTGAATAACAGGGAGAGTGTGTGTACATGGAGGCTGGAAACCTAGGGAGACCACCTTGGATCTCTGACCTCATGCACCTACTTGTGGAGAAGCTGAGAGGCCTAAATGAACAAGTGTATGGAAAATACCCAGCACACAGCAAGCAAGTTCCAGGTAGGAGGATTTGCACGAGAAAAATTAGCCACTTGGGTTTCTAGGATGGATGAGATCTGGGGTTGGGGTAGAAGGAGGTTGTTAAGACTTGGGAACAATAAGACAAATTCTGTTTTTTTTTTTTTTTTTTTTTTTTTTTGGCTGGAATAGGAAGTGCTGTCCTCCTTGAAAGGAGAAAATGGATGCTCTCCCTGATTTAGGTCATTGCTGTGGTAGTGAGGACCAGGGTTTGGAACGAAGCAGAAGAAACCTGGAGATGGCCTTTTAGACTGTCCCCCTCAGGAACTATCTGCAGGGAGATTTTTCAATTCTGAAAAGAGCGAAGAGGTTTTTTTTTTTTTTTTTTTTTTTTCAGCTACAAGTCTGGGGATTCAGAAACCACTAAAATAATAGCTTTTCCAAAACCCGCCAAGCCAGGCTCTAATTGGAGGAATGGGAATGGATCCCCAGCCCTCTGCTGAACACACACAGCTGGTGTGGCTCAGGGACATTTTCAAATTGCAGGAGGCCATGCCTGACCACTTCGGAATCAGAAAAGGGGCCTAGGCCCTGTTGCTGCTGGGAGAAAGGAAAGTGACCACCATTCGTAAGTCAGTAGTGTTTGGTCCGCCTTGTGGGTTGAACTGCTCACAAGGAAGCTACGGTTCAAAAGCCCTGGGCAGTTATAAGATGAACTGCAAAGAGCAACAAGGATGGAGAGTGAAGAGATTATATCGTTCATGTCATGGATGCGATAGGGGCAAGCAGCTTATCCTTCAAACACTCCTCCACTACACCATTCTTATTATAAGCTGAACTCTCTTTTTCATCTCAGATCCTGGCTTTCTGTCCCCCTCCCTCTCCTATCTGCTTGGTTTCTGGATCTTCTCAAAGTTTACCCCAGGAAAACTTCAGCCAATTTCCTCCCCTTGAACAACTGTCACTTTTGAGAAGCTGCCCAGTCTCTTTGCTGTGATTTTCAGAGACTCGGGGCCAGGCTTACTTCCAGTGATGGCAAAGAGGTAGGAGAGGGGGTGGCAAGGGCTTCCGGGGATGGGGGACACACAGGCGTGCATGAGTCTGAGAGATGCTGACTCTCGCATCGCAGAACAGCAACACCTTGTTGATACCTGACCAAGACGTTCAGGAAGAAAAGCAGAGAGCAGGGAACTCACATTTGCTTTGTAGCTGCTGGAGTTTCTGCACAGGGAGACACGACCCTATTTGACCTTGCCTTTGGTCAAGACCAAAGGTTACAGAAGAACCGACCAAAAATGTGTTGGCAGAAGGCCAGGCCAAGATGACTAGTTTTGATATGTCCAAGGATGTTGTCTGGCTTGGGCAGCTTGTGGGCCAGAGTAGAAACCCCAGACTCAGCCTTTAAGGATGTTGGTATAGCAACAACATGAACCACTCACCTGAGCTCCAGGTGAGGCCGGCTGCCATCATTGCCCATTAAGGACCCAAACTGAGAGCAGCACAATTCTGGCTTGTTAGTTCCTGGCCAGGAATAGTGAAAATGACGTCTCCCTGCTCCCTGCGCTCCTGCCTCTTCGCTATTATTCCAGACAGGTGCCAGAGGTGTCAGGGGGCCTGATGGAGCCTGGCGTCGGCTTGCCTGCTGTGATCAGCGGCTGACGACCTGACAGAAACACTTTCCCTGATTACATTTTAAACTTGGACTTGCCACACTTGGTTACATTCGTGGGGAGAAAGGGAAGGAGGGAAGGAGGGACGGAGGGAGGGAGGGAGAGAGGAAACGAGGGTTAAGCAGGTTTGTTGAAGGCTAGGGGCCAGGGGGCACACGGACAGCCCACCTGCACTCAGCGTACCGCCTTCTGCATTTCAACATGACTAAATATTGACATCCAACTAACAAATATCGACCAAGAGCCTAATCATTCACAACAGTAGGTGAGCTTCATCCTGTGCTGTGTGGGGGGACAAGCCATCACCTACCTCCTGTCAGTAATGAGCTGGAGTTGTAGAAAGACACTCTCTGACTTCATACCATAACTTATTAGTGTGGTGGTAAAAATAAAAAATAAAAAATAAAGAAGAGAAACTACTTAGACTAATGGTCTCTTCTGGGCAAGTGGCAAAGGATGCTGATTTGGCTTATTTTGTGACTTGCACCTTTCTTGGCGGGGCAGACGGTTTGCTGATATGCTTATTTTGGATGGTAGTTAATGTTAGGTAATTACTGGCATGGAAGTATCCACATGTGTTTATAAATCACTGCATTTTACATATTGGCAGGTTTGGGGCTATGGACAAGGAGGGCTTGTCTGTCTGTGCAAGAGACAAACAATTAGCCAGGCCATACGTTGGTTCTTCCTTTGCTATCTATTTCGATTATGTGTCCACAGAGGGATGCGGTGGCTCCTCTGGCCCTGTGCACCATAGCAGTACTTGAACTTCATCTGCACTTCCTCATGTCCTCAGGGTCATGTGCCTAAGTGAGGGTTCCCCCTGGCTAAAGGGAGTAGTATTCATACTTACTACATCTTACAAGAGAACTCTGGGCGTGGTTCAAATCCACACCAGCTAAGGAATCTTTCGCTTCCATTTTGAGCACTGGTATAAGTCACTACACATCTGCTTATTAATATTATCCTGTTGATGTTTACAGTACAGTTTGGGTGAAGGGAAGGTGTTCTCTGGCACTGAGGTGAAACACTGGGGATTGGACACAGGGCCTTGCACATGCTGGATAAACACTCTATCACTGAGCCATGTCCCCAGTTTCTTTTTCTTTTTTTAAAAATTATATTTTGAGATAGGGTCTTGCTAAGTTGCCCAGGCTGGCCTTGAACTTTCCATCCTCCTGCCTCAGCCTCCAAAGTAGCTGGGATTATAGGCGTGAACCACCCATCTGCACATTTATCAGTGCAGTCGATCCTCTGTGGTAGCCCACAAACCTTGCTTGGGAAATGGTCATATTCAACCATTCACATAAAACTACTCTGTGACCTCTGAATACAGCAAGGTCACCAGGTCCCTTTGATCCCCTGTTAAATGATCAACATCAATTCTGGTCAGAAAGTGTGTGTGTGTGTGTGTGTGTGTGTGTGTGTGTGTGTGTTTGTGCATGTGTGTGTCTCTGGACTTTCCTCTAGACCAAAGTATCATAAGGGAAGTTTAAGGCCACAAAAATGTGAGTAAATGAGTGAGCACTGATCCACATTTACAAAAGCTAATGACTTCCCATAGTCCCTCTTTCTCAAATCTGTATAAATGTGTAGATAATGTTTCCAAGGGCAAAATTTCCTAGTTCACTGATCCAGAGTCCCATGTTATTGATGAAATAAAGGTAATATTGAAAGTGACAGTGTCTGAAAAGCAATCTCAAACTGTCTTTTTATTGCATGCAATTAACAATGAAATTGAGAACCGCTTTCTTTCTAATATAAAATCATTAGCCACAGAGTTGCAATTGAAATTCACCACAGTGATTTCAGCCAATAACTCTCAACTTCTTCCTCTTTCCGAAGGGTTTGATTCCCGCCCCCTCCCTTCATTTTTAAGCACTACAGAATAATGAGCAAACAGTTAAATTGGGCTAGCTCTGAGTTTCAACCAAGATTTATGGTCTACTCATCTTCCAGAGGAGCTATAAAACTACTGATGACATCTCATGTCTTGAAATCTCTTGTATTGAGAAAAAAGATGGGTATGGTGTGAAAGTGAATTCTGGTTACAAGTGATATTTAGACAAGTTTCGTACTTCAAAACAGTCCTTAACTCCTACAAAGGCTTTCTGTCATGAGCTGGGGATCTCTACTCTGGGCTAACTACTCTGCCTTCTCTGATACTTCCCACCCTCTCACCAAAACACCCTTCTTAAATTTATCTTAAATATGTTTGGGAGCCCTCCCCCATTTCCCTCCCCCTCTAAATTTTGCTTGGGTTAAAAAAAACATCAAGGGCAGATTTTTTTTTTTTTTTTTTTTTTGTTCTCTGCAAAGGCATCAACCTTCAGATCCAAGTTAACCCAAATCATCACGATAATAAAAGATAATAAACTGCCTTCAGTTTAGAGCGCTTCAGTTTAGACAGGGTCAAGCCACGTTTGAATACAGTGGGTGGCTGTGTTAGGGTACTGCTCCTGTTGACATCCTGTCCTCTCTGACACTGGGCAGAGGGCTAAGGAAGGGAAAGAGCTGGGTCTTGGGGGGAGTAAACATGCTTTCTGGAAAGTGCCCAGGTCTGCCCAAAGAGCAGAGGCAAGTGCTGAATTTGAACCAGCTCTGGAGTTGCTCTGTTTGGAAACCTCATTCTTAAAAACCGAAGTCCAGCAGCGGCTTTCCAGACCAGGACAAAGAGAAAGGGGGTGGAAGGCACCAGGGAGCAGGAGTGGGGCTAGGCAGCCAACAACAGGGAGCTCAAGGGGAGTGGCTGAGAGCATTTCTTTCTGGCGCCGCTGCCCAGAAACTTTTTCTGCCACAGATATCTTACTTCGGGCCTGAACTCTGAGGTCCGCAACTGCTGGTGGGGGTCTGCGCGGGGGCCACACTCCAAGCGCAGTGACAGGGCTTCAGGACTGGGCGAAGTCGCCACAGCCCAGGGACCGGGCGGCAGGGGAGAATGGGACTGGGAGGCCGGGCTGACGCGCGGGTGCTCGGGTCTCCCGGGCGGGGTCCTCACCTGTTCCAGCGGGCCACCTTCCTCCGGTAATACCGCAGCGCCTCCTGGCTGGCCAGGAGCGAGTCTTCGGGACCCAGGAGAGGCGGCTCCTCCAGGACCTTGTACAGCGGGTGGGCGAAGAGGGCCTGCAGCTTGGAGCGCGGGCTGCTGCGGCCGCCGCGGTCCTGCTCAGCCCGGGGCCCGGCTTGGGAAAAGTTGTGCGCGATGGTGCCAGGATTCGAGGAGGCGGCGGACGCCGCGGAGGAGGCGCGACCCGAGCACGGGCAGCCGGGCGGGCGCCCCCGGGGCCGCAGCTGGCGCTGCACTTGGGGCCAGAGGTGGAAGTAGAGGTCGGCGGAGAACAGCGCGCCCAGCAGCAGCAGGGTCAGCAGGCGGTCCCGGCGCAGCCCGGGCATGGCCCAGCCGGGGCGCGCGGGCTATGGTGGGCGCTGGGGGCGGGCGGGCCGTCTCCGGGGACCCGGGAGGGCGCCTAGGGCGCAGGCACCAGAGGCGCCTGGAGTCCTGAGGGCCGGCTGGGGCCGATGCGGCCGGAGAGCTCACCGTGCGGGACAGACCCCGTTTAAGGGGTGTCGCCCTGAACTTGGGGACCCGGTGCAAGGAGCGCTGGGGCTCGCGGCTGTCTCTTTTCCTCAACGCGCTGAGACGCTGAGAAGGGGTCTCCTGGGCGCCCGCTTCTAACGCCTTCTCTGCCCTGTGCCCGCCCGCCCTGGGCAGGTGAAGGGCCCCGGTGTCCCTCCAGCGGCCAGGCAGCGGCGACGGCCCGGAGGAGCGCAGAGAGCGGGCCGAGGCAGGCGGCTGCGGAGCCTGGGGCGTCTCTCCTGAGGATGCTGTCGCTCAGCTGCGGCCGCGACTGCTCCTGAGGCTCCTTCTGCGGGTGGCGGGGACGCTCGTGTCCCCGGCTGGCACGGGCAGCGGGAGTGGGGAGTTGCGAAGCCGGGGCGCCTCGAGGCGTTGTCTACGCGCGCCCGGACTCCTAGAGGCAGAGGTAACCCGGGCCTCCACCCGCCTGGCCAGGCGCCCGCACCTCCGCCCACTCTCAGCTGGCACCTGCCTCTGGCGCAGCTCGCCAGCCAACTCCCGATGCCTCTGCCGGCTCTGCCCTCCACTTTGTCACCAACCACTTCTCGCGCCCATCCCCCTTCCTTGCTCAGGGCTCAATCCGCACATTTGGAGGCACCCAAACCAGGTGGGTTGGGGTGTGTGTGTGAAGGTTTTTATTTCTATTTCTATTTTTTTTTATTTTTTATTTTTAGAAAGGCTTAAGTTCCGTAAAAAACACCTTTCTCTTGTAAGCTTTGTTAGGTGTGTGTGTGTGTGTGTGTGTGTGTGTGTGTGTGTGTGTTCTTATCCTTTCTCAGAGAACACACTAGATTGGTAACAAAGACATGCCGAGTGTCTGGCACATAGTAGGCACTCCGGAAATACCCGGTGGGCGAATAAAATAAGTTGACCTTTAGATACGAAGCGCCAGTTTTACCTAGACTCTTGGTGATTTCCTGTTTGGATGGAGTTCGACTTCAACTCTGCTTGTACTTTAAAAAGAGGAAATGGCTCTTACACTGAATGAGGGCAGGGTCCCCGATGACCCCACTCTGAACTTCGGAGTTTAGCTTGGTGTGAAAGTGGTCCACCCAAATGAATCCCTGGAGGGCACAGTTAGGCTTTCTCTTGATGTCCAGTAAAGCAATTTATGCTTCTCCATTTTCCTTTTAAAGAAGAGGGAAGGAGCCCTGAACTCCTAGCTCCTCTAGTTCTTGACAGGGAGTACAGTAAAATGCAAATCGGACTGAGGAGGTGACCCCAACTTGCTGAACCTTCAGGGAATCTTCTCTTTCTGTTTGCAGTTGCCTCCCCTTCCCTTGCTGGAGTCACAAACTTGCGACTTACAATGATTTGAGGAACTAGATTTCTTTCCCCTCATGGTTCAGTGGGATACTTCCTGTGGTCCTCTGCATCTTCTTAATCTGGAAAAGAAGATAATCATAGAACCTACCTCCTAGGATTATTATCAAGTTGAGAGTATATAAATGGCTCATAGCAGCCCCTGGCTCCTGCTAAGTAAGTATGAGATATGCGTTTACTACAGCAATAGTTACTTCTTAACATCCTGTAGGGCCATAGGTTAGGGTAGATTGTTCATCCACAAAAATAGAAAATCCTGGAAAAGGAAGATACCCGAAAAGACCCATCTTGAGGAGTACAACAGGATGGCCTCAATGCCCATCTCCTTTTTACCTAGAATTTGATTTTCACTAGTGTTCAGTTTCTGAGAAACTCTGCAACTTCTGGGGAGACTAACTGCGTGATGACCAGTAGATAAAGAAGTCACTAAGGTCTTTTGAGATTTCATTGTGTCAATTTCCTTTTAGCTGACACAAAAATAAAATAATTTAAAGAAGAAAAAAAAAAAGAAGAAGAAGAAAACAAGTGCTGAGCCGTGGTGCCATATCTGTGATAATAAATAATGCCACATGCCTGGTGCACAGTAGGCACTCAGGTGCTGAATGGTGGTGCTACATCTGTGATGATGAACTGCTTTGCATTTCTCTCCACTGATAAGGACACGGGACCTGAAAATATCACAAGCCTTATGATTTCTGTTCTTCTCAAACCATGGTGTCACACTCCCTTTGAAGCCTTTTTGTTTGGCCCCAATTTAGGGAATAATATTTCTAACTTGCTTAGAGATTATCTGAACATAGATTTCGTGCCCTTTGAGGATCAAGGGCAACACTGCAAGCAGAAGTGTGTGAATGATGTTGGGGTAGGTGAGTGGAAATCCTTCAGGTAGCATGGGCCCATCAGATACCGTTATCCTCAGGATTTGCCCCAAATCTTTCTCCCTCCCAGAGTTCTCTTCTTCTGCACCTCTATGTCTTGGCCCCTGGCTTCCTCACCAACTTCATCTATGTTCTCTCAGTCTACACGAAAACTATTCTAAACTGCTGTTTGTTTGGAACTTATCATTTCTTTAAAACTTCCTGCGGGAAATGCATCACGCCTCTTCCATTTCTATTGCTCTTAAATGTATCCGAGCCCCATAGTTTCTTGCTCAGACTTGCAAATGGGTTTCCAGCATGACCCCACTTGGTGCCCACTCATACTCTCAACAGGCATTTTCAAGCATGCAGAAATAATCAGAATATTTCCTGTTGAAAGTCCCCTGTAGCTTTTCATGCCTCTGGATCTGGTCACTCACTGTGGCACGGCTCTTTGTGGTCTGGCTTCTACCTTCCTTTCCAGTCTTATCTCCCCTCTCTTTAGACACCCATCTCCCAGTCTTCACCCCATAATATTTTCTGAATTCTCCCACAGACATTTCTTTAATCAAATGTCCCTTCCTCTGTCCCCACTTGGAGAACATCCATTGTCCACTCAGCATTTTGCCACTTGACTCATTTTCTCGGATGTTGTCCTTGGTGCCATGACCCCTCATGTGCCCCTATAGCTCCTCATATGCTCCCTTATAGCTTTGGCCATCATATCTAGTTATTTATATGAATTATGCATCAAATTATAACCTCACTCAAGTTCGTATGCTAAGATCTTTACTTCCAATATCTGAGAGAATGTCACCTTATTTGGAAATAGGGTCATTGCAGATATAATTAGTTAACACCAGGTCATACTGGAGTAGAGTGTGCCCTTAAAAGGTGGAGGAGGGGATTTGGACCCAGAGACAGGACGCAGGGAAAGCACCAGGTGAAGAGGAAGACAGAAATCGGGCAGTGCTCCTAGGAGTTGGGAAAGAGGCATGGGATGGATTTCTCTCCTTCAGCCCTGAGACCAACATGGCTGACACCTTGACCTTGGATTGACAACCTCTAGAACTGTGGGACAGTCAGTTTCTGTTGCTTGAGCCACTCGGTGTGTGTGGTACTTTGTCCCAGCAGCCCTTGCTAGCTAATACAGCACACCTGTGGGTGTTTCTGATAGAGTACCACCACCTGTGTGCAGGGGAAGGGGGCTACCATCGATGCGTGCACAGATCTAATTTGGAAGAAGTTTGAGAAATGCTTGCTGAGCCAGGGCAGGGATACTGGCCATCTCTGACACTGGCATCTCATACAGAGCCTAGTACACGGTAGGGGTGTCACTCTTGGTTATAAAAAAATGACATTGTTTTGGACCCTGAAGGAGACACAGAAGAAATATTTGACACGGTTACTTCCTCCCTTTGAGCATCTTCTACAATCATTAGAGAGACAAGATTTGTCTGTACCTATGAGCCAATTAAGAAAAAGAATGAGGCAGCGCAGGAAGCAGATCAGGGCGTGCAGCCTGCGTTAAGAGGAGCAAAGCAAAGGGCACTTGTGTTTCTTTTCAGTCTCGCTAAATACCAAGCCTTCTACTTCTAGGAATTAAATCATGAAAACAACAAAGTCAACATTTAAACACAAGAGTTCCTCCGTCTGTGAAGGTTAGATTCTATTTTTTATCTTGCATATGTTCACGTGCTGCTTAAAACACTACTAGCTGTTTTTTTGTTGCGTGGTGGATTTTCTGCACCATACTATAACTCCACGGGCACGATTTTCTCTTCCCTTTCCTATCTTCACAGGTTCTCACACACAGCAGGGTACACAGATGAGAACTGACAAAATCCCATAGAAGAAATGGTGTTTGTGGGTCTGTGCAAATGTATTCCTCTGTGGGAGGCAGGGAATGGTTTGGAAAAGAATGTTATTTAAAATAAGAACTTGGATTTATAAAATCTGGCCCCAGAGAAGTAACCGTTATATTTGGTTAGAAAACCAAACGGAATCTCAATGGAGCTGTTAAAGGAGTTGTAGGTAAGAGACTCATCGAGAAATAGTAAAGCCACACGTAAACTTCTGTGTCCCTTGGAGTTTTTATTGCAGTGCAGATGAGTGTGAGGACATTGCCACCTGCACCTGCTAGCTGTCTTAGCAAGCAGCCAGAGGAGAGAGGCAACTCAATTATTGTGAATGGCAGGACCAGAGAGAGTGAGCTTAAGACACCTAAAACTGGCTGGTCTGACGTTGCATCTAACACCTTATTCTGAGTTAGAAAGTACAATTTTCTTATTCTGGGTGAGAAAGTCCAGAATTTTCTGTGATCACCAAAATATAATGCCTCAACAGAGACCCAATATTTCTGAATCTGAAGCAGATAACTGGATACAGTTACCTGGTTTGTTTATAAAATGCAAATTACAAGGCTGTACCCTAGGTCAAATGAATCTAAATCTTTGGAAGTGGGGCCAAGATTGTGTATTTTTAATAGGCTGACTTTTTATTTTTATTTTTTTAATTTTTTTGGTGCTGGGGACTGGACCAGGGTGCTCTACCACTGAGCTATATCCCCAGCCCTTTTGGTATTTTTAAATTTTAAGATAGGGTCTCACTAAGTTGCTGAGTCTGGCCTCAAACTTGTGATGCTCCTTCCTTGGCCTCCTGAGTTGCTGGGATTACAGGTATGCACCTGGGTCAATAAACTGATTTTTGTCACCTTATAAAGCATCTGATACACACCAAATTTCAGGAATCCCTGGTTGAAAAGACAGTGCTAATGAGAACAGAGTCATACATCTGCTGCCAAATTGTCTGTCTAGGATACTCTGTTTATGCTAGTCACCCAACTTGTAATCCTAACGTTATAAGGGGGCTAGAGTGTGCATGTGTGTTGGGCACAGCACAACCTAGCACTACTGCAGACCACAAGTGAACAAATACCTCTATTGCCTATTCTTTAGGGATGGTGCGTAGCTTGTTACAAAAACTTGTAGTTGTACTTTTTAATAAGTTTCCTTTGGAAGACTGAAGTAACTCCGCTGGGCCTCATTTTTTCTCTTCTGAAACATGAAAAGCCAAAGTCAATAATCTCTGAGGTTCCTTTTAGTTCTAAAAAGTGATAATTTTACTTTCCCTGTATAAGCATGTAATAATCAAGCTCTTTTTGCACAAGCTCTTTTATTCCCAGTATAAACCAAATAATTGAGGTAGCAAAGCAGGACATTGATTAGAAAGTGGAAGAGTACAGGACTGGGAGTGAGGGAGCTTAGACTGTGGTCCTGGCTCAACCGTTAATTACCATGATGACGCGGGACAGATTGTTTAATGTCTCTGGGCCCCACTTTCCTTATGTGCAAATTAGCACTTTGAGTTAGACAGTTTCAAAGTTCCCTTTCAGCATCTATTTCTTTTAGGAATGAAGATGAAATAAGGACATTTTTTTTTAGATGAAAGAAAATGAAGAGAATTTATCACTAGTGAAATGTTAAAAGAATGTTACAGAAGTTTCCCGATGGAAGGCATATGCCACCCACCAGAAGGAAATCTGGGATCTCAGGAATGAGGGAGGAGCAATCAAATATCTGTTGGTAGATATCTAGGTAAATATAACAGATTATTTTTCTCTTCCTAAGTTCTTTAAAATACATATGATTATTGAAAGCAAAAATTATAGCATTGTCTCATGGAGTTTCTACCTACATATGTATGTTTCTGTGTGTGCGTGTGCATGTGTGTGTGTGTATGTACCTACATACATATGATCACTGCAACAAAAAGGGTGGAAAGTAAAGGGACCTATATGTTGGTAAGGGTTTTAAATTCCACCTGATGTGGTAAAAACATTAGTGCTAAGTAGACTGAGAAACATGAAGTTTGTATATTGTGATCCCCCAGAGCAACCACTAAAAACAAACAAACAAACTAAGACATAATAAAAAAAATAAATATATTGAAGTGGAACACCAAAAAATAGGGAACCAACAAAATAAATTATAAATCCTTAGACCTACATGCAACCAATAATTACATTAAATGTAAATGGGCTAAACAAACCCATTGAAAGTCAGAGATTATCAGAGATGATCAACTGAAATTGAATTCCATGTATGCATGAGTTTATATGTATAACTATAAAGATCTAATAAAAAAGACAAAGATTGTCAAAATGAATCAATTAAAAAATATGCAGCCTACAAGAAACTGGTATGGATTGTATATGGTAATTTGTAATTATATAAAATTGTAATATTAATATAACATATTTGCATATTTCTATAGGTCGCTTAAAAGTAAAAGGATAGATGTGCTAAGCAAACACTGAGCAAAACAAACACAGGATGAGTATATTAAAATCAGAAAAAAGAGATTTTTAGAACAAGGAATAGACCAGGGACAAAACACGGATGATTTGCCAACAGGACATACTAATCCTAAGTGTGTCTATCTTTAACAACAGAACTTCAGAGTTCACGAAGTAAGGCTCATGAGACTGAAAGTACAGATGGACAAATCCCAAATCCCTTGATGCTGAAGACATCAAGGTTGTTTTCTTAGCATTTAATAGAGCAAATGGACAGAGAGTCATCAGTGGCATAGGAGAACTGAGGGACACTATTGGGCAACTGCAGCTCATAACATTTACAGGACACTCCACTCAAAGCATTATAATGCACGTTTTATTTCCAAGTGTACACGACATTTATCAGTATAGACTGTTAACTGGGGGTGTAAAGCAAGCATTAAAGAAGGGTATAAGAATCATTGTCATACAAATTATGCTCTCTGTTCATACTAGAGTTAGACTAGAAGCCAAATATCTTCTTGCTACACGACCTGGTGGCCCATTAGTACGTATTTACTCAAGTGAACCAAGAATTCATACATGTACAAAAGCCTGCCCCAGGAAGGTTTCATAGAAGATTTATTAATAGTTGACAAAATAAGAAATAATGTCCTTTCATGGACACATAGATAAACTGTCACACATCATAAAATGGAGTGTGACTTGGCAATGACAAGGAACAGAATATTGATAGACATAGCAGTATGGATACTTCTGAAAGGCCTTATGCTGCGACAGAAAGAAGTTTCAAAAGGTTACGTAGTTTATGGTTATTTTTATGTGATATCCTAGACATGGGACTCTGGTTGCCTGGCAGTGGGGACAGTGACCAAGGCGTGACCACAAAGGAGCAAAATTATGGGAGTTTTGGGGTGAGAGAACTGTTGTATATCCTCATGGTGGTGGTCACAAGAGTCTATGCAGGTGTTATAACTGATAGACCTGTACATTAAAAAAAGAGATCAACTTTATTGACCTCATTATTAATATTCAATTAACTATTAAATTTAACTTTTGTTAAAAACAAAATGAAATAAAAAACAAAAGATGCATACTTCCATCCAAAAGAATTTTTCCCTCAGTCTGGCTAAGACTAGCAAAGAATTGCAGAAAGAAAGTAGATGTTCATCCACCAAATAGTAAAGTGTGGTATGGTCACATCATTGGATGCAGAAGTTAAAATGAAAGAAGTATAACCCTGGTTTTTGACACGGATATATCCTCAAGCTTTATGAGGATATAAAGGCTTATTTGTGATGTGTGCATGTCTATGCGCATGCATAGCAGTGCAATCCCATGTAGATCAGCATCAAAGCTGGCAAAATGATTCTTGGTATTAGTAGATGAGTATGTAGTAAAATTGTGAACCAGTGCATGAGAATGATGAATCGTCTCAGTCCATTTGGGCTGCTATAACAAATATATCATTGGCTGGGTAATTTCTCACAGTTCTGGAGGTTGGAAAGTCCAAGATCAAGGTGCAGGCAGAGTCAGTCTGGTGAGGACCCTCTCCCTGGTTTTCAGATGACCATCTTCTTGTTGTATGCTCACAGGGTGGGAAGGAGCACTGGTCTCTTCATCCCCTTAACAGGCACTAATCCTATTCATGAAGGGTTCACCCTCATGCTCTAGTTACCCCACAAAGCCCTCACCTCCAAATATCCTCTTGTTAGGGATTACAGTCAGTCCATAGGAAGCAACGGATTCAGCATTGTGGTTATCTATGGGATCCAAGTGAGAGAATCTGGAATGATCTGTTTCTTAAAAAAAACAGATTTGAAGAATATATCACGTGTTGTTAAAATGTGACCAAGTTGGGTGGTGATCTACAGATGTTGGGCATGTTCTATTATATTGTATACTTACGACATTTCCTTAAAAATTTGACCTCATGGTATCATATTCTGGGCTATTTTAGTTTCTTGTTTAAAATTGAAATTATTAATAGAAACATAGAAATATAAGAATTGTGCATGTTTATGGGATTCCATGTGATGTCTTGGTACATGTATACATTGTATAATATTTAAATCAGGTTAAACGCCTTTATCTTCTCAAACATTTTTCATATTTTATTATCTTAAAGAGACAGTTGAGATGGGGTAGGGGTCTTGATGTTAAGATGAAACAGGTTAATAAGGGTCAACCGGCAGTAAACTCATTCTATCTGAGCCTGATGGTACATGCCAAAAATCGCAACTACTCAGGAGGCTGAGGCAGGAGGATTGCAAGTTTGGGTCCAGCCTGGGCAGCTTAGTGAGACCCTATTTTAAAAATACAGATTAAAAAAGTAAGAGACTGTGGATGTAACTCAATGGCAGAGTGCTTGCTTGGTATGTGTGAGGACCTGGATTCAACTTCCAGTCTAGGATCAAAAAATGCTCTATTTTTTATTGTTTAATCAATTATTTTAGTATTTAATTAATTTAATTTAATAAGAATTAATTATTATTTATTTTTTATGATTTGATTTTTAAAATTATTTAATTTCTATGTTTCTGTTAATGTTAAAATTTTAAAAAAGAATTGAACCCAGAGGTGCTTAACAACTGAGCCACACCTCCAGCCCTTTTATTTTTTTAAAATTTATCTATTTATTTTTTTAGGTGTAGATTGGACACAACACAATGCCTTTTTATTTTTATGTGGTGCTGAGGATCGAACCCGGGTCCTGCTCGTGCTAGGCGAGTGATCTCCCGCTGAGCTACAATCCCAGCCCCCTTCCAGCCCTTTTATAATTTTTTATTTTTTATTTTGAGACAAGAGGGTCTTGCTAAGTTGTTGAGACTGGCTTTGAACTGCAATCCTCCAGCTTCCTCAGCCTCCCGAGCTGCTGGGATTATAGGCATGTGCCACCGTGCCCTGGCTATTCCTTTTTAGAGGATAAGAATATGATAAAGGATAAAGAATATGAGTAAGAACAATGAACTGTATTTATATTTCAGAAGGGGAAGAGATCCGCAGGATTCTGAGGCTCTGAGCAGCGCCGGTGCCCGTGTCTGTGCCATGAGAGCGCTGGCTGCCAGGCTGGGCAACAACATTGTGTTCCTGTTTCGGCTTTTGCCACCTTGACAGCACAGCTATTCTGAGACGGTGCGAAGCGGGGACGTTTCTGGGTCTCTAGAAAATCATCCTAAAGTCCTTTAGCTGTGGCTCAGCAACTCCTAATCCATGTTGTGAATTCACAGCAAGTGTGTGAGGCAAACATCCAACAAATGTAACACAAATAAATACCTTTGATGTGGCTCAAAGTTCAGTCTCAGAACATCAATGCAGTTAAAATAAACAGACCCGACTCCAGAAAGCCTTGGCATGAGCGCAGGTCTTCATTCGCTGACTTTTGACGGAGAGGCGAGAATCACATTGTCCAGGTCTGCAGCCTGCAGTCCTGCTCCCTAAAGATCCATGGGTCCTGCTCGTCACAAAGCCTGCACCTGTGGTCTCCTTTTCTCCCTCCGCCCCCTGGTCCAGACTCCCACAAACGCCACCCACCATGCTTGTTGCCTTATTTCACCCCTCCAATCCTTCCACCTTGGGGGACCATCTATCTCTCTGTGCCCACCAGTTGCCATGTTCCTCACTCCCTACACAGTTCAGCCCAACAGAGTTCTGTTACCTGCCTGGAAGAACGTCAAGTATATACTGTATGATAATGCAATATTCATCAAATTAAACTGACTTTGTTTTTATTGTGGGACTAGGCATTTGAACCTATGGGGCTCTCCACCACTGAGCTAACACCCAACACTTTACAAATTTATTTCCAGCCAGGTGCAGTGGTGCACGTCCATAATCCCAGCAACTTGGGAGGCTGAGGCAGGGGAATCGGGAGTTCAAAGCCAGCCTCAGCAAAAGCAAGCCACAAGGCAACTCAGGGAGACCCTGTCTCTAAATAAAATACAAAATAGGGCTGGGGATGTGGCTCAGTGGTCAAGTGCCCCTGAGTTCAATCCCCAGTACCTTCTTCTCACTCCCCGCCAAAATTATTTTGAGACAGGGTTTCACTAAATTGCTGAGGCTGGCCTCAAACTTCAGATCTTCCTGCCTCAGCCTCCAGAGTAGCTGGGATTACAGGCATGTGTCACCACACCTGGCTAATTGGTTGCATTAAATTAATTTGATTCTTTCTCATGGAGAATCATAAAATTAACAATTACAGTTGGTATGAGTGACATAACATCATGTTCATTCTCATTTTTTAAAATTTAAAAAAAATTTTAACTGATCATCTTAACTCTCTTAGTGCTATTCTTGTTTCTTTATTTTGGACGCAAGGTTGAAAGGTGAGAGGTGATCAGTCCTCTACGTACAGACAGTGCCTGCAGCCAAGCCTGTGCTGACGAGCCACGTCCTACCTTTCACTTCCTCTGCGTCCACCTGGTAGCCAGGAAGGGCGGAGAACCTGAGGGCCTCTACACGCTCCCTGTGTTCCTCCCTAGATGACACGTGGTGAATAACGATCTGGATTTAGGGTCCACTTTCCATGTGGTCTTACAGTGAGGCAGGGTGCTAGAAACCATGGCTCTCTTATCCCAGAAAATACAGGGAACGTAGCTACCACAACAGGTGCACATGCTGAGCCTTCACTTCCCTTTGGGGTTCTAGAGGGACAACTCACCGGCCAACACGGAAGCCTCTGGTGTCTGGATAAGCCCTTGCCAAAGTTTACTCCATTTACCTGAGTCTGTGTGAGCCCTAGGGAAAAGATGCTTATCTCCGTTCACATTCTATCCATGATCTGAGGCCATATCTGGTCCTCTGCTGGGGAGGGTCACCTACTCCTCCATACGTGGTGGAGTAGGAAGGAGGAAGGAGCTGGTGTGGGGAGAGATCAATGCGTGAGTGGAAGCGAGAGAGTGAGCCGAGGAAGCTGAACTCATTTCTTGACAACCTCCTCTTGCTCTAATCCAGTTCTGCCAAACCTGCCTCCAGTCTAGAGAAAACCAACCCAGACTCTCTAGAAAAACATTAATCTCCTGAGAGAGGATCCTTCATGACCCCCAAGGCCTCCCAAGGCCCTGCCACCTCAACACAGGGACACTGGGCAATTAAGCCACAGCCTGAGTTGACTTGGGGACCACCTGGTTCCAACCACAGCAGAAGGCAGCAGATCTGACGGGGGATGAGCAGTGTGTAGCTGCAGGGAGCCCAGCGGTGGCTTATTTCCATGATGTATTTATTTTTAATTATACACAAAAGACCCATGAGTACTTTCCCCTTGTAAGACATTTGGTCACTGTACAGGATTTAGAGTAGTTGCCAGTTCCTGCCTTCTCTCCTCTATGCCAATGTCTTTCCTAAGAAAGTAACCATTGTTGATTTGATGTGACTTCTTTCAATGCAATATATACTCCAGTCGCTTTTGTTGTTCCTCTTCCCTACCAATAAATCAGAGAAATGCAAATTAAGGCAATTGATGAGGGACATTTTTTTTTCCTTTTCTTTCCACTGTAAAAACAAAACAAAACAAAACAAAACAAAACAAACAAACAAACAAGAAGAATGAAATAAACCAGAATTGATTAGGACTTGGGGAAGAACTTATAAATTGGAGCAACAGTTCCGGAAGTTAATTTGGTCATGTAAATGGGTATAGGATTTTATATCAGTCGGGGCTCAGTTAGGGGACTGAACGCCCACCAATTATTTGAGAAGGAAAAATTTAATAAATAGTTAACTAGTGAAAGTGATAAAGGACCTCTAAGGCGTCTAGAAGAAGTAGCAGCTGCAAGAACAGCAACAGAAATATAAATCCAGGCTGAGGAAGAGTGGACCGTGAAGGAACTGAGTTCTGCGAAGCTGCACCCACCGGAACCCAAGGCTTAAATTTAGACCTTTTGTAGAGAATGAGTCTACCACGGCAGGCCCTGTTGATGTGTAGGTGGGATGGGGAGAGAGACCTGTGGCCATGACTCAGCCACAGTGGACACAGGCCCAGGGTGGAAGTGTGAGGGAGTGTGGCTCAAGAGTGTGGTTGGGGCTGGGCTCCCATAAAATGGAGGATTGGGGAGGGGGTAGGGTGGGGGTGGGGGAGGTGTCAGATCTTCCTGCCCTCTGGTGCCCTCTAGTGAGAAAGCCTGTCACTGTGCCAACAGTCAGGGAGAAAGGCTCCAGGGTCCGGCTCTGGTTTAACCAGACAGGGTAAAGAAGGGCGGACTTGGAACTGGGAGATTAAGAGCTGGGCAGATAACTGGAACAAACTTTGACCACTGAATTTCATTTCCAAAAACTAAGAAAATGGTTAAAGGTGTACATAATCATTTAGATAAAGAATGATGGGGGCTGGGATTGGGGCTCAGTGGTTGAGCGCTCGACTAGCACGGGCAGGACCCGGGTTCGATTCTCAGCACCACATTAAAAAATAAAAAAATAAAGGCATTGTATTGTGTCCATCTACAAAAGAAAAAAAAAAAGATTCTCTCTCTTTCCCTCTCTCTCCTCTCTCTCTCTCTCAAAAAAAAAAAAAAAAAAAAAAAAAAAAAAAGAATGGTGGTTGCTGTATAGCAAGAGAAATTGAAACAAACTCAAGGTTTGGAAAACTGGGAACTGCTCGAGAAAATTAGTGGTTTATCTGTAAGACAAAGCTGTATTTATTATCATGAAGTATGTTTATATTATTAGATGGGAAAATGTTAATGATAACAATTGTGGTGGCCCATTAAAAACATATTTATACATCTGTGAAGAGTTTGGCATCTTACTCTCCAGCTCCTTGGTCCAATATCTAGCTCATAATTGTTCAGTATCTTTAATGAACAAGTGTATTATATTAGTTTCCTAGGGCTATTGTAACAAAATGCTACCAACTAGCCACAAAGAACAGAGATCGATTCTCTCGAGACACTGGACATCTGAATTGAGCGCCAAGTTCCCTTCGGAGGCTCTGGGGGAGGACCTTCCTGGCTTCTTCCAGCCTTTGAAGGCTTTGGACATTCTTAGTATGTGGCAGAATCACCCAATCACTCTGCTTCTCTCTTCGGGTGGCCTTCTCTTTTGTCTGAAGGTTTTTCCTCTTCTGGTAAGGACATGCATCATTGGATTTAGGGCCTAACGGATAATCCAGAATCATCTCATTTGAGACCTGTTGGCTTGACCCCAAAGGCTCTGTCCCCCCTGGTGGTGCTATGGGGAGGTGTGGGAACTGTGGGAGGTGGGGCCTCCTTGGCAGAGGTGGGTTGCTGGGGGCATGCCCTCAAGGGCATGTTTTGTTGCTGGCCCCTTCCTTCCTCCCTCTGCTTCCGGGCTTCCCTGAGGGGAGCAGTTTTGCTCTGCCACAGCGCCCCCTTCATGACGTTGTGCCTCACTGCAGGCCCCCGTGAGGGGACCCAGCGACTGTGGCTGGAACCTCTGAAATCATGACCCCAAGGAGATCTATCTTCTCCTCCTAGGTTGACTCTCTCACGTGTTTCCCAGCAATGGAAACCGACTGACAGGGGGTCCTTCATTTAACTACATTTGTCTGTGCAAATCCTTTTTTTCCAAATTAAAGTCAGACTTATGGATTCTGGGTGGGCACATCTTTGGGAGGGTGGGATGGGGGGTGAGTGCCACCAACCCCCTGTGGGTACAGATAAACACACAGCAACATCTTACAGTGGTGTCTTTGGATTTTAGGACTTATGGAGATTCTGTTTTCTTTTTCTCCCTTTCTCTCTTCATTGCAAGTATTTTTAATGCTTTCCATGCAAAATCTTCACACTACTTTTAAGTCAGAGGAAAGTGAAAAAGTATTTGGCATATGAAGAATGAGACACCATTTTGTCAAGTGCCAAACTCATCATCTTGAAGATACGGCTGGACTCAGGGTTCACAGAACTCGAGTGATTTTATCCACTTAGAGAAGGAAGGAGTCCGAGAAGGCGGCTCAGACCGAGGGGGAACTCCTCTAGAAAGAGACCTGTGCTCATTTACGCTCTACGGAAAATTAAAGAGCTCCCTGCTGAGAGCCGACCCAGGGCAGCTGGTCACCAGAAATCCACCTTCTGCCCTCACTCACCGGCTAGGGCACCAGATTGAGTTTGGACTCTCCCTGTGGATTGTCCTTAAAGAAAAGGGGACGGTAAAACACATGTCCCCGAATCCCCCTGTTCCCTGAAACCGGCTGGTTAAGGGAACCCGAGAGCATGCTGCTCTGGGAGGTGTGGGTGCCTATTGTCTTGAAGGGCACTGGCTCCCCTTCCCGCACACTGGGAACTAGGGCAAGGTCATGTCCTCTGTAGAAGGCAACCGGGACAGTTGCTCCCGGGATGCTGGCCATCCAGACAAGCCAATGCTGATGCTGTCACAGCTTCTGCAGCCCAAGAGAGTGGGGGGGACAGGCGTGGAACTGAGGGCCCAGAGGGGAGGATACGTGAGATGTCCAGGTGGCTGCCGCTGCAGAGAACACCATGAGGTGGGGAGGCCCTGCCTGGCGAAGCACCTTGAGAGACAGAGGTGCTGTCTGACAGCCTGTCACCACTGGACTCCTCTTGGAGCAGTCCCTGGCCTCTCGCCTGCTTTCCCCAGTGAATCTTGGGTCTTGCGTTTCATCCCTGGGCACTTGCTTTGGCCTCTTGTCAACCTGCCCGCTGCCCTGGCGCACCGGGGCGGTGGACGCCCAGCTTCCCTTTCTGACAGCGCAGCCTCCTCCCCCTGCTATGATTCACTGGGGAATTCTTAGAAGAGGTTGCTCTATTAAAAATAGGAAGATCTGTGACGTCAAACGATCGGAGGATGGAAGGCGTTTCAAAAGGCTGTCATCTTCTTTTATTTAGAGAGGAGGAAAGGACAGAAAACATGGGCGTCAGGACACAATTCTCTCATTTCTCTTAAGGCTGTAGGGGTTCAATTTCTGTCTCTTTGGGGGACTCATTTTTGTTCTGAAGCTTGATGTCTGAGCTTATAACGCGGCTGCACATCAAGGGTTGGACTCAAGCTTCTGTGTCATCTGGGTAGAAGGTAATGTTTTAAAATGAGACGAATTAAAAAAAAAACCACAATAATCCCTTGTTCCTCCAAGGAAAAGGCGAGCGTGTGCTATGATCTTTAACAAGCATCGTCTGACTTCAGATGGACACTGATCAATAGTGATGTGGACGTGTTAAAATGTCAGTGAAATGGATACACACCTGAAATGTAAGCGCACACACAGATTTCTTTTTTTTTTTTTTTTTATAACCAGAACAGAGGTTGGAAGATCTTTTCTGTCCAGGGCCAGGGATAGTAAATATTTTCGGCCTCGTAGGCTGGCTTGTTTCTGTGGCACTGACTCATCTCTGTCATTGTGTACAAAAGCAGACAGAGACGGTATGTAAATCAGTGGCAGTGGCCGAGTTCCAATAAAGCTTTATTTGTAAAAACAGGTGGGAGGCCAGGTTGAGTCTAGGGGTGGGATTTTGCTGAGTCCTGGAAGAGAACATCAGAGTCTCCAGAGTGCACCAGGAAGAGTGGCTTTCTGGAATTGGGGAGAACAGATTTTTTTTCTTGTTCTGTGACTTTCTGGTAAGAAGGAAATGGCAACAGATTTGCAGTTATATGTGCTTTTCTTGGGAGAGTAATTTGAGCTAAATGATGATTGACATGAGAGGGAGAAAGAGAACAGGAACCTCTGTCTTTGTGAAATACATGGTTGGCATCTCAGAGACAAGAATCCTATTGACACTCCTTCTGGACTCTGTATCTAACAAGCATCGTCCTGACTCCAGATGGACGCTTATTCTGGGCACAGGTTTAGTACCTGTATTTTAGGTCCATCTTATCCCACGGAGCTTGAATCCTGTGGAGTTGTGTGGAGCCACGTGTTCTCTATACCACAACGTGGCTGGGTCTGTAGGGTAGTGATGACCCATCCAAAGGGGTTTGAATGACTCCTGGGTTTGTGACGTCATGAATTCAAACTTATTTGCCTTCCCTATGGAATATTTGACTGCAAGATAAAATTCGAGAGGAAAGTGTATCATGTTTCCATCGCTGTTACCAAAATACTGACAAGAGCAGCTTAGAAAAAGTGCCGCAGTCCGGTGCAGCAAAATAGCCCGGGGCGGGGGTGGGGGGTGACGAGCAACTTGTGTAGATTGATGCAGCAGGAGTGGGAGCCGTTTATTGTAGGACAGGAGGGGTGTATACACATTCCACACAGCTTATCTTAATCAGCATAAATAGATACAGCAGTCAACCAATAAGGAATCTCCACGCTTAACGGCTCACTGGCGTTACTTCACAAACCATTCCCTCTGGCGTTTTGCCAGGTGTCATCCAGACTTGTTTACAGACTCTAACAAAAAAGTTCATTTTTGGCTCAGGGTCTCTGAGGCCCAGTGCATGGCTGGCTGACTCCATTGCTCTGGGCCCAAGGTGAGGCAGAACAGTAGGGTGGAAGGACATGGCCGAGGAAATCTCTACTCCCGGTGAGCAGGAAGCAGGGAGAGGGAGGGGAGGACGCTGCACCCTACCTGGGCATGCTCCTTCCACTCCCCCAAGCCGACAGGTAGCCCATTGGAACAGGGAGTGGATTGATTAGGTCACACATGCAGAGGTGTAATCATTTCACATCTGAATATTCCTGCATTAACACAGGAGCTTTGGGGAGACACCTCATGATCAAACCTTAACAGTAAGAGAGTAGAAATGAACAATATTTTGGAAGAAACGTTGATGGGATATAGTTTTATTTTGGGGTCAACTGAGACTGAAACGAAATAGAACAAATCAAAAACCACAAAGAACAAAGCAACAACAACCAGGGAGGACCGAGCACATTACCTGAAGGACACGCGTTGAGGGAGATGACCTGTATTCTATAGTTTTTTTTTTTGTTGTTGTTGTTGTTGTTGGTTGAGGAAATGGCTCACCTCCCACCTCTTCATTTTGAAATTAAATGATTCAACGCTTATTTAACTAAATCATAGAATATACATCCACTCATTAGCTCCTTACTATTCCCTGTGCTAGGGGAGTTCTCTGGCGAGCAGATGCTGGAATAGAATAAGGAGAGCAAGAAGGAGCCACATGATGTGACTGAGAACCTCAGGGGAGCAGGGAGTCTGCTGGAGGAGTCCTGTGCGGGGTGGGACATTTGTGCCGGCTTTCTCTAATTCCTGGAAGGGCGGCCACGGGAGGAAGTGATCTTGGCTACCACTACCACGACTCACTTCTTCCTGGGAGAGTCCAAGGAAGTTCTAGCCTTAAAGGCAGAGGAGCACCATTGTGAGGCTCAGGCTGGAGGCTGTCTGTCACTCACACTCCTGCTGCTAGGTGGCCAGTCCGCTCTTGAATCACACTCCCTGGAGTGGCACAACTCCAAGTTTGGCACGTTCTTCCTGCTTCAGTGCAATTCTTTTTCCAGTTGGTGTGCTTCGTCCTCAGGGTTGGTCGGTGGTTTTGATCTTGCCATTTTATGATGCAGCAGAAGGTGGCTGCAGGTAGCAATCCAAATCTCCTTGGTGGGTTTTTCTTCATCTGCTCTTTGCATTGAGGTTCCCCCAGACATTCCCCTTTCCTTATCCTATTGACGCTTTCTGGAAGATCTTCACCACTTTCACGGTCTAACGTAGCCTATTTAATAAGAGGGGATCTTTTGTGGCAGGCATTACCTATACATGGATAATCTGTTATACCAATTCGGATTATACTTAGGGGTGTAAAAACCAAAAACCCCAACAATGGTTTTGATGTAAAATGAGCCTGCAGGTTCCCAGTCTAGGGATGGTCTGGCAGCTCTGTAGTGATTAGGATCCATCTATGTTACTGCTCTGCCATCCTCCCGAATGGCTTCCATCTTCAAGCTCACACGTGGACAAAATGGCTGTTGGAGCTCTGGCCATCACATCCCTGGCCTAGGCAGAATAAAAGTAGAAAACTGAAAGAGTAAAGAGAGTCTACCTCCCTTTGAGGCACACAAGCTTAAGTAGGTTTCTTAGAAGTCTCACACACATTCTTCTTGGGAACAGAGTCATGTGACTGCACCTAGCTACAGGGAAAGCTGAGAACACTCTACAATAATTCCAACATTTCCTCCTATACAACTATGCCATTAACAACTCTTTAAACCCCAATCTCTCCTTTTAGACTCTTTCCCTCACTTTCCATATTTGATCTGTTCCGCGGCCTTGGAAATTCTCTCCTAATTATTTTTTAATTCTCTTCCCCATTACTTCCTGCAGAGTCTCCATATATTCTGCTCTCATTATTTTCCAACTAGAGGGTTTTGATATTGCTTTACTCACCTGAATCTTGCACTCCTGATTCGTTCTTCATGCTGTTGTTGAAGCTAATTTGGCAAAGTGTGCATCTGAAGGTGCACTTTTTAGTTGAGGACCTCCACTCCTTACATACTAGAGGCCCAACTCTTTCGGGAGGCATCATCCATGGTCTGCTGACTGTCCTTTCTCGTCTTTCTCTTTGGCTACTTGCTGTGCACCTCGCCTCTTCTCCACGTTGTGTTAAACCTATCGCGAAATACGTAGCACACCCAGGCAGAGCTGAGCCATGTGAAGATGTCAATCTTAAATTCTGTTTTACCTTTCCGCATTACTCCCCCCACCTGGAAGCTCTTGGAATCCACACTCTTCTAACAAATCTCAAAGGAGTTCTTCCTCTTTGTGAAGACGACTCCGAGCTTGTTGACTCTGGGGGAGAGCTGGTGAGTCTGGATGTGAACATGTTATGTGAGGAGGATGGTGTGAAATCCAGGTGGAAATGTCTGGTGCCTGAGGAGGCTGGGGGTGGGGAGATCGGACAATAAGAACTTTGTTGAGGTCAGCACAGAATGCATGATGCTTTCTGGGAAGGGGATGAGGTAGAGGGCTGTAGGGGGGATACTTCCACGTGTTTGGCTGCAAGTAATAGAAACGGAACCAGTCCTGGCACACTTCCAAGAAGACCTGCTGTCATTCAAGTCTGTGGAGGTGCAAGACTAGCTTGGCAAGCCTCTGAAGCCAAGCTCAGTGTGGGCCTCCTGGCTCTTGCTCTCCCTCATGATGGCCAGATGGCACAGCTCAGGGCCTCTTATTCTCAGATGACAACATCCCAAGAAGAAAGGAAGGGTCAGGAAGAGATGGTATTCTTAGTACGTACCTCTTTTATAGCAAGTCAAAGTATTTCTTAGCTCCCCCTGGAGGTCTTCCGTTACCACGGATCAGGGATGGATAAGATGCCTGTCTGGTGTGGCTTGAATGAGGATTTTCCTCCCAGAAACTCATGTTGAAGTCTGATGGCCACGTAGTAGTTTGGAAGGGGGGAAGGGTTAAGAGGTGTTGAGGTCCCTCAGAGGCACTAGTGGGTCATTCTGGTGGGAGGGGGTTGTTATAACGTGAGCCCAGCTCCTCCTTCCTCTCACACAAACCTGCCAACCCTTTTCCTTTCTGCCACGTGTCGATGCAGCCTGAGGCCAACACCATATGTAGCTGCCTGACCTTGGGCTTCCAGCCTCCAGAACTGTGAATTGAAAGTAAATCTCTATTCTTGATAAATCACCCCATCTCAGTAGTCGGCTCAGCTACTCCCAGAATATCAATTGCTATCAGAGGGGAACCCTTGGCTGCGCATGGTAGGGCCTGGGCACCTCTTCTGTCAGTAATGCAGAAGGAAGGATGCCAAGCAGAACCCAGGGTTCATGGAGGCCCCAGACGGAACCTCAATACTGAGAGAAAGGAGAACAGGAGGCTAAGGGTCAGAAAGTGATTGGCAGGGCCAAATGTCACAAAGACGTCAAAAAAAAAAGAACAAGGAATGAAATAAAGAGACTTGAGAGTGTAACGATGAAGAAATTGCTGGTGAAGTCCGAGAGCAGCTCCCTCTGTGGAGTGGCTGGGTTGCAAGCAGAAGGCCACGGAGCTCGGGAGCAGTCCCCGGATGTGGGGCAATGGGTAGAATGTGGGTTTGCACGTTTAAGGATTCTGAAGTGAAGGACAGGAGGTGGGAAGGGAAGGTAGCTCAGGTGGGCCACAGAATGAGTGAGAACAGAGAGGTTCTTTATTTTTTTAATCTGTTCTTTTTAGTTCTACATGACAGTAGAATGCATTTTGACATATGATACATACATGGAGTACAACTTCCCATTCTTGTGGTTGAACGCGATTGGAGCTACACTGGTCGTGTGTTCATATGTGAACACAGGAAAGTTATGTCCGATTCATTCCACTCTCTTTCCTATTCCCATCCTCCTCCCTTCCCTTCATTTCCCTTTGTCTAATCCATTGAGCTTCTATTCTTCCCTTTCCCCCTTATTGTGTGTTAGTATCCACATATCAGAGAGAACATTTGGCCTTTGTTTTTTTGGGACTGGCTTATTTCCCTCAGCATGAGAGTCTCCACTTGCATACATTTACTAGCAAATGCCAGAATTTCATTCTCCTTTATGGCTGAGTAATATTCCATTGTGTACATGAACCATATTTTCTTTATCCATTTATCTGTCAAAGGACATCTGGGTTGGTTTCATAGCTTAGCTATTTTGAATTAGGCTGCTTTAAACATTGATGTGGCCATGTCACTATAGTATGCTGATTGTAAGTCCTTTGGATATATACAGAAGAGTGGGATAGCTGGGTCAAATGGTGGTTCAATTCCCAGTTTTCTGAGGAATCTGCATACTGCTTTCCAGAGTGGTAGCACCAATTTTCAGTCCCACCAGCAATGTAGGAGGGTGCCCTTTCCCCCAACATCCTCGCCAACATTAATTGTTGCTTGTAATCTTGATCATTGCCGTTCTGACTGGAGTGAGATGGAATGTTCCTGTAGTTTTAATTTGCATTTTCTAATTGCTAGAGATGTGGAACATTTTTTTTCATATATTTGTTGACTCTTCGTATTTCTTCTTCTGTGAAGTGCCTGTTGAGTTCTTTTGCCCATTTATTGGTTGGGTTATTTGTTGTTTTGGTGTTAGGGTTTTTGAGTTCTTTGCATATCCTGGAGATTGATGGGAAGAGGTTCTTTAAAGCTGAGTGGGTGGGCTGTTTACTGGGAGGTGGGAAGGGGTCAGCGGAGGAAAGAGATGGACAGGACGCGAGGAGAATGGAGAAACGTGGGTCTCCTGGGCGCTCTGGACGGCAGAAGGGAAAAGTTGGTGCGTGTTTTCAGATGAAACACAGACTCCCTGAGCGGCTCTTGGAGAAGCAGGAGATCTAGTCATCTATGGAATTGACCCAAATAAAAGTTTAGAGTAGAAGAAAGGAATAAATTAGAAGCGGTGGCTTAAATTGAGCAACTGGAACATGAAGAATAAAGACTTTTTTTTTTTTTAACAAATTTAGAATAGTTACAAAACAAGACAAAGACAAAAACAAACTCTTAGGAAGTTAAGTTTGATGACTAAAGGGAAAGAAAGCTAGAGACTTATACATTTTCTTGAGACGGGAAGAGTTTATAGATGAAGAAGAATTTGACATAGAGCATCTATTTTTGTTTTTCTTCCCCATCTCCTGCTGTTTGTGAGATAACAAATGATTCCTCTCACTCCCATGTTGAACCTCTCTCTGTGGAAAGATGCCACGTTACTGTTCCACTGTTTATAAAGGAAGGCTTTGATGTCCAGCCTCACTCAGGATGGACCAATGGAGAATCAGTCTCTGGAATGGAATTCAAGTCGGTTAAACCAAGACACAGAAAGGGCTCACGGAGTGTCTATGACAGGTTGGGTTTTGAGGTGACCCAAAAAGAACAGCACCCCTCTAAGCTGCCTTAGTTGTAAAGAGTTAAAAAATAGACCCAAGAATCAAACAGATGGAGATAAAAACATTGCCTTTGTCACTCATAAAGCTCTGTGTCATGGGGCATGGCTCAGATCTGGCCAACGGCTTATTCATGGTCCCTGGGATCAAACGTGCATCGCTCACCCAAACCGGAGGCCTCCCTTGCACAAAGGGTCCTGTCCCAATAATCTTTCTGGAAGGGCAGGAAGAGAGGAGAACACACAGGGAACAGAGGTTTTCCTCCAGGTGGCTGGTTCTTCCAAGAGAGGGCCCGGGTGCTGCTCTGAGCAAACTCCTTTGCCAAACTCATCAGTCAGGTAAGTCACCTCCTCTTCCCCTGGGGAGTCCGGGGGGGGGGGGGGGAGGCAGAGTCCCAAGGTAGAATCGTAACTGAACCCTTTCCGTGGAGTAGAAATGAAGTCCCCCATCCAGAGACAAGGCACTGTGTTGGACATGGGATGCTTTTTACATAAAGGCAAATCACAAACCCGAGTCTCCCAGGAACTCACGGTGTCGCCGGAGAGATGAGGAATGTTGTGTCCCGGGAACAGAAATACATGCAAAGGGGAGGCAGGGGGTCCTCAGGGTAGGCGCGGGAAATGGAAGAAGCTGAAGTTGGAGAAGTCCGTCAGCAGAGACTTCATCAGCCCCGCTAAGGAGGTTGGTCATTACTGGAGAGAGTCGTGGGAGGTTGTGGAAATTTTCTGACACAGGAGAGACCAGCTGGGTTTTAGAAAGCAGGGCGTAGTTTGGGTAGGAATGGAGGCAGCCAAGGCCTGAACCAGGCAGTGTTCAAGAGAAATGCCAAGACAGGAACAGTGTGAGGACTGGACATGGGGAAGTGGTGGTGGCTTGGAGTTGCAGGGGGCAGCGGAGGACAGAAGACAGCTCCATCTTGCACCCATCATCTCTGTGTGGCTCAGCCTCCTGGATGTCAGGGGTAAGGCCCCAAGCACATGCGAGAGGCAGGGATGGTGGCACATGCCTGGAGTTCCAGCCACTGTGGAGGCTGAGGTGGGAGCGTCCCTCAAACCCCTGAATTTGACATCAGTCTGGGCACCATAGCAAGACCCCATCTCAACCAAACCAAACCAAAACACAAAGCATATGGGGATGTTAAAGGACATTCCAGGACAAAGGAGAAGTCCACGTGTTTGTTTTGAGATAGATGGAGTCCGGTAGGTTGGAAATCTCTGTGCAGAGACTTAGAAATAAACAGAGACGCCCACAGACACCGAAGCAAGTAATGAGCATCTATCTGCTCTGTGGTGAGCCCCGACCGTGGGACTAACAAGAGCAGTCCAGGTTCTTGTCCTCATGTAGCTTACAGTCCATCCAAACTGGTCCCTCCATCCTCAACCCTCATCCCAGTGAGCCCCAGATATTAGGGGAATCCCAGAGACCAGAGCCTTTAGTGTCTTAGTCATTATTTCAAAGTATCCCGAGGGAGGAAAAAATCAGTTCTGTTTAGTAAGAAGTTAGCTCAAAAAAACATAATAAGTATTTACGTCCTAACAACTTAGTAACTGTTTTTTTTTATTGTGGGGGGGGGAGGTACTTGGGAATGAACTTGGGGGCACTCACTGAGCTCCAGCCCCAGCCCTATTTGGTATTTTATTTAGAGACAGGGTCTCACTGAGTTGCTTAGGGCCTCGCTTTTGCTGAGGCTGGTTTTGAACCCCCTGAACCTCGGGGGTTACAGGCATGTGCCACTGTGCCCAGCCTTAGTAACGGTTTTAAAAATGCATACAAATAGAAAGAAAATATATTTTAATTTAATTCTTAAACCCTGAGGGCACTTCCCAGGGACATGTGTCACAGTCTATGTTCCACAACTTCTCGGACATTAGAGCCAGGTTGGACATCGCCACCCTCATTTCCTTTTCTGTGTTGATTCCCATGTGGCGCCTGCTTATTTATTTATTTTAAGAATCACATCAGCTATCCCCAAACCCAACTTTGCCAAAACAGAATGTCATCTAAAGGAATGCAGTGACCTCACGCTGCAGCTGTAAACTACTTCCCACTAGGAATCCTCAGTGCCCAACAGATGTCAACTCTCCTCGAGTTTCCCTGGAGATATTAAAATATTCTGGAACACTCCGAGTTCACCACGCTGCCCTGGGGCACCTCCATACATTGCGCGTCTCAAAGAAGACCTTTGGAGGGAAGGGCTGTTGGATGGAGACAGCAACAATGAAAGAATGGTCCAGGCAGTGAGGGCTCCTACAGGGGCCTTCCAAACAGAGCAAGGACAGTTTATTCTGGGGGCTGGGGGAGGTACCAGGGATTGAACTTCAGGGCACTTGACCATGGAGCCACATGCCCAGCCCTATTTTATATTTTATTTAGAGACAGGGTCTCACTGAGTTGCTTAGACCTCCCTTTTGCTGAGGCTGGCTTTGAACCTATGATCCTCCTGCCTCAGCCTCTCAAGCCACTGGGATGACAGGCGTGCGCCCCCGTGCCCAGCTGTAGCAATAGTTTTGAGGAAGTCTTGTTCATGAAGGAATACAGAGTATTTGAGGCATTTATTGTATTTCTGGACACTTATTATCTGATTTTATATCTACATATTCATATTGCCTATGTACATTGATAGATATATTGACATGCGTAGTGTACGTTTGTATATCACAAGGAACATAGTCTATCTATTCTCTGTTGTTAATTGTACACATCCATCCATCCGTCCATCCACCATCTGCCTGAATACACACACACACACACACACACACACACACACTCACACACACACTCGTCGTCTTGCTGTTGCAGGGGAGAAGAGTGGAAGTTCACTGGCGGAGCCTCAGACTGTGCCCCGGCTCAGGCTGGGAAGCCTGATTTGTGGAGGAACCAATTAGCAGGGTCTCAGAAGTTCTTCCAATAATATCTGGCAGCCAGGGAGCAGGAACAGAGAAAATGAATGGCTGGCTTCATTCAGAGTCAGGGATTTGTGGCAGAGAATCAAGAGGTTGGAAGGTGCGAGGACGTCAAGTGTTCTCTGCCTCCATCTCAAAGCACAATTCACACAAGGGCTTGGGGAGGGCTTGGTGGCTCCAACCGTGACGCTTTCCCGTTGGCTGCCTATTGTCCCCGTGACTGCATGGGGTCACCCACAGACCTGAGGATGTGACTGCTCCTTCTAACCCCAAGTCAGTGCGGGGAGTGTGGCCTGGCTCTGGACACAGGCTCCAGGGTCCCTGGGATTTCTCTCAGTCCCTCGAGGAAGCACACGGCCAGATTTGCCTGTAACTAGTGACGTATGATCATTGGCCTTTCCTCCTTTGTGTTGGTTTTTCACCAACAACATGGAAAAGAGACTTTTTAATCTTTGTTTTTTGTCCATAGACATAGGACGTTGTGGCAGGTGGCTTCTACAAGGACTTCCCAGACCTCTGCCTGCTGGTTCCCATGTGTCATGAAGTGTGTCTGAATCTAGCGACCTACAGCTAATGGGAAGAAAAATGGGAGAAGTGATGGGATGTCACTTCTGAGATTGGGACATAAAAATTGTGACTTCTGTCTCTTTTTCCCCTCTCTTGTTTTGTGGTGAGCTGTCCTATGCAGGGACCCCCTGCGTGGCAAGGAAATGAGGGTCACTTCCATCCAATGGCCAGAGAAGCCCTGGGGCTCTCCACCAAGCAAACTGTGAACTACCAGTGAGCTTGGAAATGGATTCTCCCCCAGTCAAGCCTTGAGATGACACCGGTCCTGTCCCAGGTAGCAGATGGACTGTGGTGTCGCAATGACTCTGAGAGAGTCCAAGTTGTGCCTGAATTCCTGACCCAGAGACAGACACTGTGGAGTAATCAGTGGTGTTTTGAACCATTAAGTTGTGGGGTCATTTGTTATGCAGCAGTGGATGACAAATACACATCTATTATAAACTCTAAGATGTATTACTTGTAAAGTATACACTATTTTATGTACTCTCAATAAGAAACCCTTCTGCCAATATGATCTATCACAAGATGGATCACACACCGTGGATCGTAGGACATGGCCTGATTTCAGAGACGTTACTGTCTGGGAAACAGTGCATCTTACAATCAGTGACACTATGGTAGTTGGAATCATCACATTCATAAATTTTATGTAATTTTTTTTCCTGGGTGATTTATTATGGACATTGTCCCAGGTTGTATGTAACCTTTTCCCCCACCCATTTTAATCTGAGTAGGCAGTACCAACCCAGGGCAAAACATTTCAAATAGTATAGGTACAGGTATTATTCTTACCAGTTTCTGTATATTGTCCAGGAATAATTTATGCCTACCCATTCATTCCTCTTTTCTTCGTGTTTTTTTTTTAAATTCACATTGTTCTGCATCTTGCTCACTAAAAATTATGTATCTTGGACATATTTTAATAATCCTACATAAACATCTTCTCCAAACTTTGCAATGGCTGCATAAGAACTGTCTTGTTCTGTTGTTTTCTATCATCAAGTTTTTAGGCCGAGAGGTCGATATCATCATGATTCTTCCAACCATTGTTCTCCTCTGAAATCTTTTTAGGATCTTCTCTTTATCCATGGTCTATAAAATTCTGTGATGACGTGCCTTGATGTAAGGCTATTGTTGTTATAGTAGTTATCTAATCCTCACTAAGAGCCTTTGGGATTACATCACCATTTTACAGTTTAGGAAAGAGGGGCTTGGGGAGAGTCCAAGTCACGTAGCACGTTCAAGTTGGAGCCGGGATTAGGATTTACATCATTGATGCTCCATGATGAGCCCTTGGTCTGTTCCACTGGGTGCAAATACTCATTTTCCCTCTTCTATCTGTTATGTCTCATTGTAGTTATCTATTTGTTATTTTTATTTAAAATGGGTCTTTTGTTTTTTTGTACAAAAATCACAGACTCTTCTAAATTCAAGCTGTACAGAACAGCACAAAAGGAGTCAAAATGACTTGGTAAACTCTGTTAATACCTTATTAAGTACCTTTCTAATAGATGTAAATTAAATTGAATGGTTTTCTCTGTGCACTTCCCTAACCTACTTTTTAATGTAGTAATATCTCACTGCTCTCTTTCCATGTTGGTAAATGCAGACCATTCTGGAATGAATGCAGCGTGTTCCTTTGTACACAGTGCCACCATCTCACCCCCCATCCTTATCTGCAGTTCCATTTTCTGTGGTTTCAGTTACCTGAGGTAAACCCAAGTCTGAAAATATTAAATGGTAAATTCCAGAAGTAACACTTCATGTGTTTTAAAGCACACACCTTTCTGAATATCACAGTGAAATCTCACACTGTCCCACCATACCCAGCCCAGGAGGTGAATCACCCTTCTGTCCACGTCTCCATGCTGTATATGCTACCTGCTGTCATTCACTTGGTAGCTGTCTTGTTACCAGATTATCTGTCAAAGTATTGCAGTGCTTGTGCATAGGGCTTAGTACGACCTGGAGGTCTTGGTAGATGTAATCCGAGGATAACGGAGGGACAACCATATGTCAGCCATATTTTGCAGATCTGACCCCGTATGAACAAACTTTTCAGTGATTTCTGGCTTCTCTCTCTGTTGAAGCAAGCAACAATAAGTGTCCTTGCAAAATTCCTAGAACCTGATGGCCTGTCGACAGGTAAGCACTTAACACATCCCTACATATTGCAAACCGCCTTCCAGAATGGACGGCCACCAGCGTTTCATTTTTTGGTAATAAGACACATTTCTCTTTACTTGTTGAGTGCTTTACTACCTCAGACCCTAGGAGGTTATTTTTTCAAAGACTCTGCATATCTTTGTGTCACTTTTCTATAATTTGGTTAAGAAGATACAACTTGAGTCCGTCTGAAGCATCCAGGTTTCGACTCCCAGGTGTGCTAGAAATCAAGCGGCAGATCTTTTCTCTGGGGCAGAAGAAATATTTTCTTTCTTCAGGTGGAGAAATCTTTCCTAATGCTAAGGGAATGGTGTAGGGTTTCTTTTCATAAATATTTATTTATTTATTCTTATTTATAGGATTTATTCACTGCTATTGTGGTGCAGAAGTCCAAAACAAAGCCCACAGAAAGAGATAAATAAAAGCCCTCCACCTCTTCTTGTACAATTTGAAGGTAATTGTCAAATCCATCTTATCTCAAGGGGAAGCTGAGTTTGTCACTTTGGTGTGAAACCTTGCATTGATTTCCTTTTGCATTTATATCTACACTTGTACATATAGAAGCTCCTAGTACTGTTGTGTGTTTGTTTTAATGTAAGTGTGGCTGTGGATATACAGTCGGCCCAGGGAGCCCTGGGTTTCCCGTGGGCAGATTTAACTGCAGGTAGAAGACATTTGGAAAAAATAATGAAGCATCAGCACGGGAGAGTTTTTTCTTGTCCCCTCAACAATACAGAACCTTGACTATTTGCATAGGTTCGTGGCACTGACATTGTATTGGGTATTATAAGTAATCTAGAGGTGATTTAGAGTCAATGGAAGGATATGTGCAGGCCACATACAAACACATCATTTTATAGAAGCTACTTGAGTATCCAGGGGCTTTGGTAGGAGAAGCTCCTTGGATATCTGGAACCAATTGCTTCAGGGAAGACTGAATCCTGCAGATGGCTTTTTCCAGCCAAAAACGTGACCTGGAAACCTTCCCGTGTCAATTCCTCTCTCTCCAGATCTACCTCATTCCTTTCAGTATTTCATAACACAGATGCACTGTACTTTATTCCATAGTTTATTGAACCATTTACGCTTGATGAACATTTAGGTGTTGTTTTATTATTAAAAACGATGATGCACTTGTGAACTGCAAAAGAGTCGTTGCTCTTTTGCTTCTTTTAGGGACTCTTTCTAGGATAGATAATGGAAGCAGACTTTCTAGGACAAAGGAAAAGCATCTTTGGATTTCATTTAGACCAGCATTTCTTTGTCTTTTTGGTGTTATTACCCACTCAAAAAAACATTAAATTATTAAATCAACTAAAATTACAATTAATTTTTTTTTCTTTTTCTGCCAGGGATTGAACTCAGAGGCACTCAGCCTCTGAGCCACATCCCCAGCCCTGTTTTATATTTTACTTAGAGACAGGGTCTCACTGAGTTGCTGAGTGCCTCGCCATTGCTGAGGCTGGCTTTGAACTTGTGATCCTCCTGCCTCAGCTTCCTGAGCTGCTGGGACTACAGGCATACGCCACTGCGCCTGACCAAATTACAATTAAATTTTGCCCCAATGAAAGAAATGAAATACTAAGGAATGAGCTTTTGTTGGGGAGGGTTGTAACATCTAAAATATTTTTTTGCCTCTAAGAACCATGTGTGTGTATGTGTGTGTGTGTGTGTGTGTGTGTGTGTGTGTGTTTGTGTGTGGGTGTGTGTGTGTATAATTTTTTATTTTTTATTTTTTTCCCCAGAGAGACAATGTTGCCCACTGAGAATATATAATTCAGATAAGTATGAGCTGAGCACTGTTTTACAGGGTGACTCTATGGTCACCTCTTTTGAAAGGGCTGCAAGATGTCATATCTGACTCTTGTGACCTTATAGCTCTAGCATATGTGGCTTGTCTGGAGCCCTCCAAATATATTACTGAGTTGATTATTGATAACACAACATCCTAGGACATTATCATGAAACAGAACGGATCCTGCTGATTTGTGCTCTTTCCTCGTATGTTAACTCATGTTGTCGAGAGTTGCCAGACGATCCCTAGGTGATTCACAGAGGAGAAAACATGGAAAAGAAAATCCTGGGCCGGGCAGTCGTTCCAGGAAGCTCACCCCACCTTGGCTTTGGGGGAGCTTGGGATGGTGCCCACGGGGCTCCTGTGTGGACGCGCTCTGTGACAAGCAGGGTGGAAGGACAATCAAGCTGCTGCTTCTGTTACGTGAGAAAAATCTCCAGGACACTGGGAGCCAGGGGGCTCCAGGGTGGGAAGGCCACAAAGTGAAAGCCGTGACATTGAGGGACGATTGCTTCTAGCCCTGCTGGGTGGATTCAGCAATTGCATTCGATGGAAAAGGAGGAGGAATACGTCACCAAGCAGGGAGCAGAAGAGGGACACAGCTGTTGTCTCTGTGCTTTCTGGAGAGTGGGACCCTGCTGGGAGAGCAGGGACCTGGGCTTCTTTCTCTCTGGCACTGGCTGTGTTATCTTGGGCAAGTCACTTGCTGGCTCTGGTCCTCTGCTGAGCTGGATGAGCTGGGAGCAAAAGGTTGGCTCACATCACTTGGGTGGAGAGATTTGATGTCAAGACATTTAGGACCACAGTCGGGAGCTAACATGTTCCTATGCTAACAACATAGGATCAGAGAAACGTTATGGAGTTCTGGTAACATTTTTATGTATGTTTGAATATATTTATTTCCATAGTTATGGTTTCACTTTAACGTGGATTAGAAAAAAACTTCAGCTAGCATGTTACACTGCTGATGTCACAGGCATTATGTGTTGCTTTAGGATGTGGCTTTTGAAAACAACTTTGTTGTACATCGATTTAAATACAAAATAACATACAAGGGTGTATATGGATATGGTGAAGAAAAAAATGAGGATGCCTCTGGAATCTACAAAATTTGGGAAAGAGTGATTTATGCTGCTCCCCCCCTCCAGCTGGCTCTGTGGCCCACCATGGAGCATGGGCCGTGCAGAGTCAGGGAGTCGTCCATTGCCTCTTCCACACCTCAGAAGGAAGGACTCGGAGGGAATCGCCAAGATGGTTTCAGCGCTTTTGTGAGGCATCCGATGAGCAAAGAGCAAAACAAGACAAAGGCAAAAACAGAAAGACTCTCACCTCCACCACCACCACCATCACCACCAAAATACTAAAACCCCAAACCAAACCAAACCAAACAACAGAAAAAAAAATCTTCTAAAAATACCGACAGCTCACATTTATTGAGGGTTTGTTGTACCTGACAGTATTCTAAATGTTTTATGTATTTTGTTTCATCTCATCCTCACAACCCTGGGAATTAAAATCCACTATTACCACCACTGTCCCACTTTAAAGATTAGAAAACTGAGGCCCAGAAAGCACATTGCTTAAGGCTCCAGTTAATAGCCAATACATAAATACAGAGTCTGAACTCAGTCAACTAACTCCAGGTCTCTGCTCTTTCCTCCTTGCCAATCATATGATCTCAAGAGCTCCCACCACGAGGACTTCTTCCTGTTGGAGCAATGGAGAAGGCCTCGGTTTTTCCAGAAGCCTGAGACTGGTTTCCTAGACCAGTGCTTCTCAGGATGTAACCAGCTTTCTGAAGCACCTGGGAATTTTGTGTTTCGGAAATGCAGAGTCCTGTGAAGCAGACCTGGCTTGGGGCCTGAGGTCCGGCATTTCTAACTAGCTCCCAGATGTTGCTGTTTCTGCTGATCCTTGGATGGTGCTCTGCACAGAAAGGTCAAGAACATCTTATGAAGGCAAGATGCGGCTCTCGTACACCCCCTATCCCCGTCTCCAAAGCACCAGCCGAGTTCAGGGTGTGCCTGAAGAAGGATGCAAACTCACAGCGGGACAGCCAGACCTTGCGCTCACCGGGAACCAGATTCAACACAGGGACATCAGGGGGTCTGGCCCCTTCTCAGTTTGTTGGCTAAGACAGGAGCACATCTAGTTCCTCTCAGAGAGAAAAGTGAACAATGCTATTGAGTCCCCAAGGCACAAAAGCATAGCTTTTTATCTCCAGGGACACGAGGTTCCCAGTACATTTGGAAGGGGTTTGGTGTCAGCCCTGGGCCTCCGGCTGTAAACTGGTTTTGAACTTTATGTAACATCTTGGCCTTTTGCTTAAGAAGTGTTTCGAAATTGTTTGACGTCCCTGCTCTGGGATGTTCATAAAGAGACAAATTGTCCTTTCATCTGAGCTGAGTCTGCCGTGAAGCATGGCCTGTCTGTCTGGCTGTCCAGTAACCCCCCACACTCGGGGCCTGCAGCCTCTTCCTTTCCCCAGAGTTCCTTTGAGGCAGGAGTCTGTGCCCATGTCCTCCATGTTCTGTCACAGGTGAGACTCTCAGCCCAGAAGCTTGAGTGTTCAAGGTAAACAACCTACAGTATGTTTTTGAAATTCAATCTAATTTCGGTTTCAAGTCCCTGTTCCACTAAGGTGGAAAAATTTGACCTCAGCTAATTTAACTTCCTGTTCCTGGGACGATATTTACCTACTGCGAGCACAATATTGTTATGCGGATATTGGACATGACATCTGGGCCCTCCCTCATGGGACTGAGCATGACACCATAGTCCTCCTTGTTCCTGTTTGCAGGATCCTGCACAGTCTTACTCTTATTCAAGATGTTTTACAAAAAATATCTTGTCCAAACTGAGAATTCTTTCCAGGCCTCTAACATCATAGGCTTTTAAAACATTAGAGCCAGGAGAATATAATTTATTTCTCTATTTCCTTCTTTACATTTACCCTTCTCCTCCATAAAGGAATGAGCATAAAATAGCTTTGCTGTTAAAAATGGAGCAAAGGCCCAAAAGGTCAATGTTTGAAATATGTCGTTTTGCTACAAACACTAATACACCAGGTGAATTGCCCGACAATGTAAGTAGATCTCAGTGTGTCTCAACTTTTTTTCCACCCTGTAAATATTTTGGGGGGGGGGTGGGAGTGGGGTACCAGGGAACTCAATCTCTGAGCCACATCCCCAGCCCTACTTTGTATTTTATTTAGAGACAGGATCTCATTGAGTTGCTTAGCGCCTTGCTTTTGCGGAGACTGGCTTTGAACTCAGGATCCTCCAGTCTCGGCCTCCCAAGCTGATGGGATTACAGGTGTGCACCATCGCGCCTGGTTCCTGTACACTTTTTAATGATAGGATCATTCTCCTAAAAGCTATTCCTCATATTTGTCCTTCTCCATTCAGGAGGACTCTGTCTCTGAAAGAAGTCAGGAGAGGTGGGGATACAGCACTAGCGGAGAAGGAAGGAGAACATGGGACAAATCTGAGAACTTCCCTGGATCCTGGTTCGGAAAATGCAGCGTATGTTGAGTGCCTGTCCTACGAAACTTTGTAGTAAGACGAGATAAACTAGTGGGAATTAATTTACTAAATAAATAATTAATAATATTAATAATTTCTTAAGTAATTAATTTGTTTATGTAGATAATCCTGGTGGCAAGCTCATTTTAATGTGGTGCATGGCATAGTGGTTAAAGATGCCAACTTTGGAGTAGGGAGCCATGTTTGATCCTTGGCTCTAGCACTTTCTGTATGGTTGACCTTGGGCGAGCAGGTCAACCTTGCAGGGTTTTGGATGTGGATAATCAGAGTGAGTATGGCAGGACTGTTACAATGGTTGAATGAGATAATATAATGCACACTAAGTGAATACAATGAATGTCTGGCCTTTGGAAAACACAGGATAAATGTTAACTTATAATAATAATTCTATGAATAGGCTTGACATTTCGAAAATTTCCTCATTTTAGGTATCTTTGAGAAGGTCTTTTGTTTGGTCATTATTTAGGAAGAAGGAAAAAACCTGAAGATGGGCAAAGACCTTTTATTTAACTGATCTTCAGGCCTGAAGGCAGCCCAATCCTGTGATGTGAGTTGGCCTTCCCTCCCTTCACACTGAAATTATGCCTCTAACCTACCATGATTGATGCTGATTTAGCAAAATTGATACCCTGGTTTTAATACCCCAGACTTGGAGCATGGCCCCTTGTAGAATGTTCCCAAATACTTGTTGTGGGAAGACTGTGTCGGGCTGCACCTGTTGGTATCACTACTAGAATCATATTAGTAATGAGACCCAACACTTGGAGTTGGCAGAGGAAGGGATATTTTTGCCCTCAACATGCAGCTCATTTACATTAATGGAGACTGAATATTCACAAGTTGCAAAGCTCTTGACAGGTTTTCACAAGCCCATGAGCAGGGGCTGACACTATTTACAATACTAGAAGCTGAATCTTATCATTTCAGAATTCATAAATAGGGAGGACCTGCGCTCTGCTGTCACTAGTGTGATTACTGGGCCTCTCCTCTGATTTTTATGGACTCCTTTTAATCCAGGAACCTAGGTTTGGGAATGACAGGTGTCTACAAACTTCTGAGTTCAGTTGCTATTACATTACCCAGCTAACCGTCAACCTTTCTTCTACCAACACAGCAAAATAAACATCATAGAAATTAACCAGTGTCATCTTGTAGGGTGGAAGTATGTCTTTAAGGAGTGTTCTCATAACTTGCCTCTTTCCAGACTTACTTTCTAATACCAACATTTCATTTGTATTTCCTTTCTTAAAACTTTAGAAAGAGTTTGGAACTTCAGTCTTGTCCCTATCCATCTCACTAGAGGATAAACACACCTGTTTTTACATATTGCATAAAGACAGAAAAATAAGTGAAGAAGAGAATTGTCTCTAGGGAAAAAATGGGAATAAGTGTAAATCAAAACTGATTGTACAAGCAATAATAATGCATTGTGGGGTTGAAAAAAATTTTGAACTAAAATATAGGCCTGCAAAAACATAAGATTAAAAAAAAATAGAAGGTGTCCTAAAGTCTTTGTATTGTCCAGAAGGGATAAAGGCATCAACTAATGTTATGCTTTAATAAGTCAAGGGTACCTGTTGTAATTTCTCAAAAAATTCTATATGAGTAGTCAATGCATGTAGGATTTCATGCTATTAGAAAAAAGATGGATAATAAAAAAAATGCCAATCCAAAACAAGGTTAAAAAAAGACAAAAAAGGAATATGTGGAACAAATAGACAGCACCTGATAGGTGGTAGTTTAATCCAGTTTATGGCACATTTACTACTATTATGGGCTGAATTGTGTCCCCCCAATTCATACGTTGCAGTTCTAACTTTCAATATCTAAGAATGGGATAGAGTCTTTAAAGGAGTAATAAAGGTGAAATACGATCATTGGGGTGGGCCCTGATCCAATACGACTTGTCTCTATATAATGAGAGGATGCCAGACACCACGACCCAGAAGAGAAACCATGGGAAGACAGAGGGAGAAGATGGACACCTGTAAGCCAAGGAGAGGTGACTTAGGAAAAGTCAACTCTTCCAACACCTCGACCTCAGACTTCTAGTTTCTAGAACTGTGAGAAAACAGACATCTATGGTCTAAGTCATCCAGTTTGCGTACTATTTGTGGCAGCCCTAGAAAATGAATATAATTTCTGATGTTTCTCGGCATTTACAGCAAACGTAAATAGACTATATACTCCTGCCACAGTCTGGCTGCAGCAAAATAACTGGGGCGTGACAAGCAACTTGTGTAGATCAATACAGCAGGAGTGGGAGCCATTTATTGTAGGACAGGAGGGGTATTTATACATTCCACACAGCTTATCTTAATTAACATAAACTAGATACAGCAGTCAATCAATAAGGAATCTCCACACTTAATGGCTGCTGGCTTACTTCACAAACCACTCCCCCTGGCAAAATACCAGGCGCCATCCAGACTTGTTTACAGACCCTAACATTTGCCAGGCACCATCCTGACTTGTTTACAGACTCTAACATTCTCCAATTAAAAGACACAGACTGTTAAATTGGGAAGAGCCATTTTTAAGCTGGTTAAAACAGGCATATAAAAAAAAACAATATAGGAAGATTAGAATAAAAGTATGAAGGGAAGATATACTATAAGAATTCTAACAAAAGAAATTTGATGAAGCTATATAAAGATCAAAAGATACTGACCTTTAGACAAACTAATTAGAGATAGGAAGGATGTTTCATATGGATAGAAGGTTCAATTTACCAAAAAGATATAAAATTATAAATTTTCATGCACCCAATAATGTGAAATAAAAATATACAAAGCAAAAATGGAACCACAATTATTGGAAACTTCTATTACATCTGTGTAACTGATGAAAAAGTAAAAATTAAGCAATCATATACAAAATTTGAATAATATAATCAACAAATTTGACCTAAGGTATGTAGAGAGCATTGTAGCCAACAATGGAGAATATATATAAGATTCATTTGATCAAAACTATCTGCAGGAATGAAGGAAGTCTCATCGAATGCATATCATGCAGATTTTGATTTCTAAACAATTTTAACTTAAAAAATCAGTAACAACAAATTAAAATGGAATTACTGCACATCTATATGTAAAAATTGAAACTCAACCTGCATATTGCATTATATATTTTAAAAAGAACTAAGATCTTAGACCTAAATGTAAAGCTATAAAAATAATTAGAAAAACAAAAACAAGAACAACAGCAAAAAAGCACAAATCCAAACCAGAAGAAAATTTTTATATCCTTGAAGGAAGCAAAGATTTCTTAAACAGGTCACAAAAGCCCCTTATTATAAAAATTAATGCATTAGACTTCATCAAAATTTAAAATTTTCCTCTCCAAAAGAGTCTGTGAACAAATTAAAGAGGCAAGTCACAGGCGCAAAAAAAAAAAAAAAAAAAAAAAAAAAAAAAAACATTAGCAACAAGTATGTGTGATCAATGATTTGTGTCCATAGTTTATAAAGAACTCTTGCAGCTTAGTCAAAACTACATTGAGATTTTCATCTCATTCCAGTTAGAATGGCAAGCATGAAGAATACAATCAATAACAAATGCTGGAGAGGATGTGGAGAGAAAGGAGCACTTTCACACTGTTCATGGGATTGTGAATTAGTACAACCATGATGGAAATCAGTATGAAGTTTCCTCAAAAGAGTAAGAATGGCACTCTCAGATGACTGAGATACACCACTCCTCAGTATTTATCCTAAAGAAATAATGTCATCATGCCTCGGTGATACATACACATTCATGTTTATAGCAGCACAATTCACAACAGCCAAACTATGGAACCAGCCCAGGTGTCCATCAACAAATGAGTGGATAAAGAAAAATGTGGTGTATATACACACTGGAGCTTTATTCAGCCATAAAGAAGAATGAAATTATGTCATGTGCAGGAAAATGGATGAAACTTGAGAACATTATGTTAAGTGAAAGAAGACAAACTCAGAAGGTCAAGGATTGTATGTTTTCTCTCCTATGTGGAAGCTAGGGAGGAAAAAGGAAATACTGAGTGCAAGGTGAATTTCATGAAAACCAAAGTGAGATCAGTAGAGTAGAGGAAAAGGACCGGGGAGAGAGGGAGGAAGGGAGGGAAAGAGAAGATCCTGGGGAATGATATTGGCCAAATTATATTGTGTAAGAATATGTAACAATGAATCCCACCATCATGTGTAATTATAATGCACCAATAAAAAATATTGGAGGAAAATACTCTTGTAGCTCAATGGTAAGTGGACAATAACCCACCAAAACTCATATTGAAATTTAATCTCCATGGATTAAACACCCACTTATCCATTTATACACATATATAACGTTATCTCATACTAGACCAAAAACATATATTGGAGAAAAGACATCTTCTTCAACAAATGGTGCTGGGAAAACTGGAAATCCATATGTAGCAACATGAAATTATACCCCTGTATCTCTCACCATGCACAAAATCAACTCAAAGTGGATCAAGGACCTAGGAATTAGACCAGACACCCTGCACCTAATAGAAGGAAAAGTAGGCCAAAATCTTTATCAAGTCAGATTAGGCCTCAATTTCCTTAACAAGACTCCTAAAGCACAAGAAATCAAATCAAGTATTAATAAATGAGATGGATTCGAACTAAAAAGCTACTTCTCAGCAAAAGAAACGATCAATGAGGTGAAGAGAGAGCCTACAGAATGGGAGCAAATTTTTACCACATGCACATCAGATAGAGCTCTAATCTTCAGGATATATAAAGAACACAAAAAACTTAACACCAGAAAAAAACAACCCAAAACCCCCAAAACAAACAAATAAGCAAACAAAAAAAAAAAAACAAAAAAACAACCAAATAACCCAATCAATAAATGGGCCAAGGAACTGAGCAGATAATTCTCAGAAGATTTATAATCGATCAACAAATATATGAAATAATGTACAACTTCTCTAGTAATTAGAGAAATGCAAACCAAAACTAAGGTTTCATCTCATGCCAGTCAAAAGGCAGTTATCAACAATATAAGCAACAATAAGTTTTGGCGAGGATATGGGGGGAAAGGCACACTCATACATTGCTGGTGGGACTGCAAATTGGTGCAGCCAATACAGAAAGCAGTATGGAGATTCCTCAGAAAACTTGAAATGGAACCACCATTTGACCCAGCTATCCCACTCCTCGGTCTATACCCAAAGGACTCAAAAAACAGACTACTACAGGAAAACAGCCACATCAATGTTTATAGCAGCAAAATGCACAATAGTTAAACTGTGAAACCCACCTAGATGCCCTTCAGTAGATGAATGGATAAAGAAACTGTGGTATATATATACCATGGAATATTACTCAGCAATTAAAGACAATAAAATCATGGTATTTGCAAGTAAATGGATGGAGTTGGAGAATATCGTGCTAAGTGAAGTAAGCCAATCCCCCCAAACCAAAGGCCAAATATTTTCTCTGATAAGTGGGTGCTGATCCATAAGGGGGGTGGGCATGGGAGGAATGGAGGAACATTGGATAGAGCAAAGGGGAACAAAGGGGAGGGAGGGGACATGGGGGTAGGAAAAATGGTGGAATTACCCTAAATAGACGTATGAAGACACGAATGGTGTTGTAAGGGACTGGCAAAACGTCGGAGGAAGAGACCACAAGAGACTGGCTTCATGCAATAAGCAGACGGGGATTTTTATTAAGGATCCTGATTCAGCGCGCTGAGGCTCCAGGCTCACTCAGGAAGGGGAAGCAGCCCAGAGCCCAGAGCAGGGGTTGAACAATGCTTAAGTACACTTTTTGGGGAGGACGGGGGCTTTGCATACATCACAGTCTCCTTTAACAAATCACCTTACACCGCAGGAAAATCAAACAATAATTCTTAGACTTGATTAGTACATTCATTGGCGGGAACAGGGCTGGCTGGAGTGATAGGTCTTTCCTAAGGAGGGGGTTACATTTAAACTGATTGGTTTTGGCCCTGAGGTGTGTACGTGCTGGAATGCGCAGGTTCCTGAATGCTTACGTGACAAGTTACACAGGGTCCTAGGATATAAATCAACTAATTGGCCAGTAGGGCCTTGTCTTAACTGCCTCAGGAATTTAACCCAGGCTTTGCAGTTTAGAAGCAGGTTTACAATGCCTGGTCCTTCACATTTTAACTCAGGCTTTGCAGCTTAGAAACTTTACCCTTTCAGTGTGACTCTCCTTTGTGTACAACCAGAGAAATGAAAAATTGTGCTCTATTTGTGTATCGAAGTGCATTCTGCAGTCATGTTTAATTAATTAGAACAAACAAATAAATAAAATAAAATAAAATAAAAAGAACAATAGAGCCGTGGCTTGAATGATAATGACCACCCAGTGTTTCTCCTTCTCTCTCTCTATTTTTATTTATTTATTTATTTTGGTAGTGGGGATTGAACTTGGGGGCACTGAGCCACATCCCCAGCCGAATTTTGTATTTTATTTAGAGACAGGGTCACACTGATTCGCTTAGGGCCTTGACCTTGCTGAGGCTAGCTTTGAGCTTGTGAGCCTCCTGCCTCAGCCTCCCAAACTGCTGGGATTACAAGCGTGTGCCACAGTGCCTGGCCCCAGTGTTTCTCTCTTTCAGCTAACACTTTCTTATTTACAAATTGGATTTGGGATTGGTTTTCCATTGGTGTGCACTCCTATAGCTTCAAGAGCTTACTCAGCTCTGGGCTAAGGTACAAAGACAGTCCCTGTTCAATTCCCTCTTAACTTGCATTCATTAATGAGCATCTATTATGTGTTATAAACTCTGTGAGAGAGGAAGGTGGCTTGAAGCAAGTAGAGATGAGGCCGACTTTTGAGTCCATTAGAGTTTATATCTAGTTCAGCCATTTGGAACCTAGAAGCTTCTCCCCTCAACTATTTACATCACTTTAAGTTTTGCCCCATCTTAATAATCAAGTGGTATTTGGAAACACCCTTACCTTCCAATAAATGTACATTAGAACTCTCCTAGGAAGTAAGCTGTATGTGAAGGGTAATTTTTTTAAAAATCCAGTTCTTACTATGATACTTCTAGTTCTTTGAGCGTCACAGAACACAAGGTAGAGGCTTAATGAATGTTGGTTAAACAGAATAAATGAACTCCGATGTGCAACCTGGGGGAAGAGCCGGTTGTAGCAGGAGGGAATGAGCATGAAGGTGCTGGAGAGTTCTGCGTCTATGGGGAAGAGGGAGGAACTAGACTGGAAATGGTGGGGACCAAGGGGACACAAGGGGAAAGAGCCAAGGTCTGGCAAGGTCTGGTGGCCTGACACCCTCACCATGTCACACAGCAAACTGTGGCCTCTGCATGGTGATCAGATCTCATCCTCCTGTGACCCTGCATTTCTTTTACGAGTATCAAAGCGCTGTGTATGGATTTATATGCTGTTCCTAGGTCCTGTCCTGGCTTCCAGGGGATGCTTGGCTCAGCTCCTGATAATGAGCATATTGGCCTTTGGAGAAAGCAAGGGTAGTCACAGGGTAGTGAGAAACTGCGTGCAAATAATGTCCATCCTAATTACGCTGCAGTCTTGAAACTGACCTACCCTGAAATTTAATGGGTGTAAATAACCTGCGGGTAAAGTGGAAAATGGTTATGATATAATGTTTGAAGGAACTTGTTACAAAATTAGATACTTTGATAACAGCTTTGCAGGAAACAGATACATAAGAAAAAGGACAGGGGAAAAAAATGTACCAAATTCTTAACACTTGGAGTGGTAGGATGATAGGATTACAGATGATCTATACTTTCTTGAACTTTTCACAAAAATATATAAGATTCAAATACATAAATTCTGTTCAATGACAGGGCACACTTCCTTCATTTCAGAAATTCCTGTGCATGAAAAAAGATGGGTGGGAAGATAGAGCGTGTTGGTCTTTGGCGGACGGGCAGGGTTGAAGTTTGCCACTTGCTGTTTAATCTCTAAGTACACAGTCAAGTCATACCTGGGTGAACAGCCAGCATCCTGTTTGGCCTCAGATGCAAGAGAAGATACACAAAAGCTCCTGTTCCCCAATCCTTCTCTCACCGATCTGCCATCAGCCAGAGATTTCAGGGGCTGTGCCTGGGGCCAGGGCTCAAGTTCTGACCAGAAACATAAAAAAAAAACCAAATGAACGGCAAGAGTATTGGAATAATGGATGAGAAGCAAGATTCTCTTATTAGATGACTTCTTGAAGACGGCAGAAACTGTGCGCCCTGGCAATTCAGCCACCATCAGCTCTGACAGCCCGCCCTCCTCAGCTCAGCAGAAAGAACCTGGACTTCAGAGTTAGATAAACCTGGGGAGGAAAACAATTGATCTTGGGCAAGCTGTTTAATGTCAATGACTTTCTGTTTTCTCATTGAAAAATGGGGTAACAACATCCATCAGTAGGATTTAGACTTCTTTTGTTGAAAGTATCAGAGCTTCCTTCAAGCCGACTTTAGCAATAACAAAACAAAGGGTGATTTATTGTAAGCCTGCTGGAAGGTCTTACGTAACTTCAAACAACAGGAACTTGGAGCAGGAAAGCCAGGAGGGGACCAGGAAGAATGATGTCCCTCTCATTCCTTCTACTCTCTTTCCAGAGAATCCCACCTGCCTACTCTCAGCTACTAATGGGTATAGGGGTGTGCTGGGTGGTAGGGACAATATCTGCATATATTTAACTATGAAAATCATTATTTTAAAATGCTTATTTGGGGGCTTTTCACACTGTTGACACAGGATGAACTGCCACAGGTCCTGCTTTTGTTGCCTGGGTGGCAGCTGGAAAAACCCGATCTCTACTTCAAGTGTTCAGGAAAGCCACCCACAGCATGTTCTCCGCAGCGTCCCAGGGAGCGGTTGGCTTAGGATGTAATCTGTGTACCTCTTCTGCATGCCACTTTCTTCAACCACAAGCTTGTTTTGTTGGTTTCCAAAATTTAAACAGCTGGTTGAGGGTGGGGGATGTGGATTAGAAAGACTGATCCATACTTTTTAAAATCTGCACCACAGTGGGAGAAAATGCTTCATGACAAGCCTCCGTGCTTTGTGAACGTGTCTACCCTTTGTTTATGGGCTTGATCCCAGAGACAGGGACCAGAGAGAGCGAGGGAGGGAAAGCAGAGGAGAGAGACCGGGAGACAGGAGCCAGGTATACATAATAGGCAACGATTTTAGTCTTATCATGACTTGTAAATTCTGTCCTGTGAAGAGGACAGAAGTCAGTGGAATACAAAAAAAAATTCCCATTTTTAATAACTAATGAGGAAGGTTATTATTCCATCACGGGGTTCAAGGTACAACTTCAGTCCAGAGTGAGTCTGGCTTTAAACACGTTCCTGGAGAAATATTCTTGACCAGCCTGGGCAAGCTGCCCATTTCCTGACCAGTCATCTGTGACCAGGGGTGAGGTCACATTGTACAAAACCACTTTCAGACATTAATGACTCCCGATAAATGGGGCACAGCGATGGGGTCAAGCGCTGTTGGATCTCCACTCTCACAAGCTTCCACTGCAGAACCTTAAAAGGTGGCCTGAAGACGAGATGGATGTTAAACCCCCAAACCATGTGTGTGTGTGTGTGTGTGTGTGTGTGTGTGTGTGTGTGTGTGTTTGTTTCCTTTCCAAAAAGGTAGCCCTGTGTCCCTTGAACTCAGAATAAGGTTCCATTCTGGTCATTCTTGGCTTTGCTGGGATGTCTGCGCCAGATGGTTGGTAAAGTGATAAGTGTTCCCAAGAGTCTGATGAAGCTGATTCCTGAGGGAAGCCATTGACGGTCACAAACACATTTCCTCTTACATTTTATTGCAAGAAGTGTCTTCGGTCTGCAGTGCTCAAGCTCAACCTCAAAGATTAGTTCCTGGGTCCTCCCAGAATCCCTGTTGAAGGACAGAAGCGATTAGCCTCATTCTGCGAGCATGTTAATTGGAGCTCGGAGAGGTCAGATGACGAGTTTAAGGTTACCTGAGTTATGGGTGCAATTTAACTTAATTGTCTACTTTCTAAGTTTGATGTCATCTTCCCTGTACAGGGAAGGACTTTGTTAGGAATCTCACTCTCTGGTAATTAGCTGAAACCATGTATTTCTGCAGAACTTGATGCTTGAAAGAAGGCTTAGAAGGTTTCGTCCATTCTGTAACAATTGCCAGGCCTGGGCTAGCCAAGGCTCAGTTCTCAGGCAGCTTTGTATGGCGGTGGGGCTTGTCTTTGAACAAATAATTTTAGGGTTGTTCAATTATTTTTATCTGAAATCATATGTAGAAAATGTATGGAGTATTTCTTTTGCTTTATTAAGTTATTTTTTAAAATTGGTGCATTATAGTTGCACTTGAGAGTGAAATTCATTGTGATGTACTCCTACATGCACATTATACAGAGTGTTTTGAAATAGGACAGAAAAAGAAAACTTAAGAATTTTCTGCCTTTGACTGAAAGAAGTCTACTTCTCGGAGAGAACATTTGGCCTTTTGTTTTTTAACGGGATTGGGGGAGGCATGGGAAAGATGGAGGAACTCTGATTGGGCAAAGGGGAGGGAGGGGAGGGAGGGTGCCTGGGGGCAGAAAAGATGGTGGCACGAGATGGGAGATGGACGTCATCACCCTAGGTACATGTATGATTGCACATCTGGTGTGACACTACATCGTGTGTAACCATAGAAATGTAAAGTCGTGCTGCAATTGTGTACAATGAATCAAAATGCATTCTGCTGTCATATATGCCTAATTAAAGTAAATAAATTAATTTTTTAAAAAGAAGTCTACTTCTAGGGAAAGGATCCAGAGTTGTCAGAGACTGGTGGATGTAGAATCTTATCAAAGACACACACACACACACACACACACACACACACACACACTCTCTCTCTCTCTCTTCCATTGTTTGACAGACACATATTTTAATATATATGAAAAACTAACATCTCTGTCAAACAATGGAAGAATGATTAAATAAACTATGAAAAATTCACCCCATCTAATATTATGTAAGTATTAGAAATTATATATGTGAAGAATATTTACAGTGAAAAATTAGGATTAAAAATAGTGTATATGAGTGCACCTGTGTATGTATATTCATTAAAATAAAACTTGAGGAGGTCTAATAATGAAAGTCCAGGAGATTCAAAACATTTTTCTTTATTATTTTGTGTATTTTCTAATATTGCAACAATGATCACATATTACTTTCTGGTTTCATGACTAAGAGTAAAAAAATTAAGTTAAAAAGCACATGAGCAATGCAGGGATTTTTTTTTGTCACAATTCTCAAATTTAGAATTATAAAGTAATCTTAATGTTCTTTTCCAGTCCTTCCCCTCAACCTCGTCCTCTCCCCAGAAAAAACCCTTGTTAAATGTTAAATACGTATATCCTTTTGGACTTCCTTATATGAGTGTGTCTTCACGTACATAGTGAGACCTATGGTTTTTAAGTAATTCAATATGTCATATCCTGTAACTTGTCTTTGCATTTAATAATACAATTTGAAGAGTGTCTAAGTCAACCCACTTCATTTATAAGAGGTGGCATGTTTCATTGTGTGGCCTTACCATAATGTCTTGAACCAGTTCATTAATACACATTTAAGATCTATCTTATTTTAAATGAACATTTAAGATTTATTTTATTTTATTTGCCCATTACAAACAATTTTGAAGTGAAGTTTTTATTATTGTTGGACACATCTTGGTAATCCTGGCACTAATATTTTCTGAGGATAGATTCTTAAAATTTTTGATTTCAGATATTAGGGTATCTGTGTGTCTCTATATTTAGGTGTTTATAATCACTTCAGCATTGTAAAAGTGCTCTTTCTCCTGCTTTCTTTGTAATACTGGGCATTAGCACTATTTATTAAAATTTGCTGTAATTTTTTGTTGTCTCTTTAGAGTTTAAATGAGATTGAGCTTATTTTCAAGTTTGCTCACGATCATGTTTCTTTTCCTCTTGTCAATTCATGATCTTCACCTTCTTTTATTTTACTGTTGAGATGTTTGGCCATTTTAAAAAACTAACTGCAGTGAGGGGTGCAGCGGCACATGCCTGTGATCTCAGCAGCTTGGGAGGCTGAGGCAGGAGGATCGCAAGTTCAAAGCCAACCCCGGTAACTTAGCAGGGCCCTAAGCAACTCAGCGAGACCCTGTCTATAAATTAAATATTAAAAATGGTTGGGGATGTGGCTCAGTGGTTAAGTGCCCTGTGGTTCCATCCCTAAGCACCCTGCCCCCCAAAAAAGAAAAAATCGACTGCAGCAATTCTATACTCTAGGTAATTATTTATTTATGTATTATGTTTGCTGCAAACATTTTTCTCCTTGTTTTATAATTGATTTCTTTTTAAACTTTGCTTATGGTATCTTTTTTAGTGCAGAATTTTCGTCTTTGGGTATTCGTATATGTCAAATCTTTTCATCTTTACCTTCTCTATTTTATATCTTGCTGAGGTATGCCTTCTTAGCATTAGAAGAATAAAAATATTTTTCTAATGCTTTTGTAGTTTTGTGCCTTTACGTATTTAATCTATTTTAATTTATTTTTGTATATGGTGTGAGAGAGGAACCAACTCTTTGAAGTGGGAAACCCCAACACGGTCTTTTAAATATTGATTCCCCCCTCCAGTTTGAAAATGGTACTTCCTGTACTGTATGCTGTTGTATTCACGTTTCTGTTTGGGGGCTGAAAAGAATTCTAGCTCAACTGTCACCAAATCATTATTTCTTACACAGATGTGCAGTTTCCCAATATTAAAATCAAACTAGCTCTCTTGCACCCCACCCAACTCTGTTCTTTTTGCCATTCAGACTTTCAGAATTTATGGCTGATTTTTTTTCTTCCATTGCATGTTACTCTGTGTTATTTCTAAAACATTCTACCATATGGATAGTTTTGATTTCCCCAGTAAAAGGGGATAGGATGGACAGTTTTTTTCTTTCTTTGCATTTTCCACAGTTTAATTTGGTTTTATGTGAAGCTCTGAACTAATCAAGTTAACAGATGCTGCCTTTGGATCACTCTTTAGGACTTGTTCTTGTTGGCTTCCAAGAGCCACAGTAGTATCATGGACTCTAATGATAGTGAGAAGACGCTACAAGTTTTTAAAACCGCCTACGGGTTCTAGGTGCCATCCTTAAAGTTCCTGATGTGCTGGTTTGAGGTTTAGCCCTGCAATCTTCAATTTTTCCAAAGGAGGGCTTTGCTCTTTCTGAAAGCCAGTCATTTCTTGGTATATGAAAAGACAGTTAGGCAACCAGAGCTCTCAGAACAGAACATCTGGTGTAGCAAACAGTCCTCTTGGGTTACTGTTCCTAGTTTCACAGCAAGAGATGCTATACGTAAACTCTTGAGTCTTGTAATTCCCCAGGCCATGGTGGCATTCATTTCAATGAAGCAAGCTGGAGATATTGTTCGAACAAGACTAACCCACAAAGCCAAAACAGGAAAGAAAGGAAAAGCAAAAAAGTTTCAAATTGCAAACTTCTCTGGTGTCTTGCATGCTTTCCGAATGCACGGGCATGATGCTGTTACACCCACACCTTTGTGTCTCTTCTAAAGGCACGTGCAGTGGAATGATTCTGATGCCAACATCAATCACTGGCCATGGAAGCTGACCCAGAATGAACCATTGCTTCATTTTCCACCACCTCTTCTGGAAATTATTAGGAGATAGTTGCCAGAGCCCAAATTTGAGAAAATGCCAGGAATTTGTTTATTCACATCTGGTTCCTTAGAGATGTAAATGCACAAAAGGAATCATGAACATGGTGGATGGATCATACTATTTTAATCTGTCATCTCTACATCAAGGCCTAATTGGGTTCTATTGAAAAAAAAAGGTGAATAGATGCTATTTATCAAAGAGAAGAGGAGAAAGGACTTCTGGGATTTTTGCTTCTAATAAGTCAGGTCCAGACCTTACAATTGGTTCATGTATAAAGGATTTCACTTCTCACTGCAATGTATATGCATGTGATCACGCTTGTTGCAGCAGAAATACACACCCGATGCATAGACACATGCTGTATCTTCACGGTTGAAAGGTAACTGCTGTATCTAAAAGTGCATTCCCATTTTAGGCAGGAAGAAGGTGGGCGGGGCAAAGGTAAAAAGTCATGTCACTAGAGTCATCCTTATAAAGAGGCTGTGTGCAAACAGCCTCCATGCATGGCAGGGGCATATTCCACCTTAGCAAAACTAGGACTCAAGGCAAGTAAGAAGGTAGAGTGAATGCCAGTAGTTAAGCAGGAATGCCTACCTTGGTCCATCTCCAAAGAGTTTCTCAAACCTTTCTAATTTTCTCATTTTCACTACCAGTATCCCGGTGAAACCACAGCCCACTCTCCCTTAGATATTTTTCTAGCTGAGCATCCTGCACAGCACAATGATATTTATTTTAAAAATTTATGTCGATTTATGTTGCTCCGCTAGCTAAAAGTTTTAATGGCTTCCTCTATTAGTTATTATAAACATCCGTACATTTTCATGTGCCCTCTGGGACTCATACAGTTTTCCATCTCCCATTTAATCTTCCCCTTCCTTCTTCCCAGCTGCTATCAGTCCAGGCACAAGGGCTTCCCTGCGGTAGCTTGAGCAGGTCCTCTCTGTTCAGGAGGGGGCCCTGCAATTGTTTCTCCCTCTGCTTGTCTTTCTTCACACTGTTGTTCAAATAGCACTTTTTTTTTTTTTTTTTGCCATCCCACTTAGAACACTGTGATGGTATTTTGTAGTGTCAGCATGACCTCTGGTGATTGCTAGTCTCCAGTTCTTAAGAAGTCTCCTGAATCTGGGCTTTGTTGGTGAAGGTCTCTTACACAGCTGAGTCAAGTCCTCAAGCAATGGACGTGAATAAATGGATGTGAACGTCGATTGCCCTGTATAACTGGGGCTGGCTGGCCGAGGGGTCTGAGTCAACAGTTGAAAGCCCGGAAAAGCAAAACTGAAAGCTTCCCTGAAGAAAAAGAAATTCCACCTGTGGACGGCAGCTTGCGTTCATAGCCAAAGTGCCAGGCTGCCCCATGGACAGGCCCAGCCAGGTCTCACAATCTCGTAGAAGGTCAAGTCCTTGCAATAAATCTCTCTCTCTCCATGTATGTATATGACATCTTATTTCATAAGACCATTCCATTGTCCCCAGAAAGTGAGCCCAGGTTCTGTTTTCTCCTTTACAGGGAACTAATATTGTGTTGCTATGCATTCCCACAAAAACTCCTATTGGAATTCAATTTCTATGGTGAGAAATTAAGAGGTAGGACCAGGTGAGACCTTTAGGAAGTGATTAGGTCAGGCAGGCTCTACCCTCAAGAATCAATCACTGCACTCACAGATAAATGATTAAATGGGTTGATGGGTTATCTGAAGAGTGGGTGGGCCTGTTATTAAAATCAGCTTAGCTTGGTCTCTTGTATGCCTCTCTCTGACCATGATGTCCTGAGCTGGCTCTGGACTTTGGAGAGTCCCCATTAGGAAGAAGGATCTCACCAGATGTAGCCTCTTGACCTTGAACCTTTCAGTCTCCAGAACCATGAATTAAATAAACCTTTATTCTTTATAAATTAATCAGTCTCAGATATTCTGTTATAGGAAAAGAAAATGGATTATGATATGTGCTGAATCTTATTTCTTGGAAAATATTTGATTTTTCAATTACGACTGACTGAACCAAAAGAACCAGCCTCGAGTCCATGCCATTTGAAGACAACTAGTGATGAACATTGATTTATAATTTAGTTCAACTTAAAGCAAACTTATTTTCAACTCTTCCTCTGTTGAGTGAGGTCTTGCTAGGTACTCAATAGCTATAAAGGTAAAACAGTCCCTGTCTGTAAATAATAATTATAATAATTACTGTAAGGAGGACTAGGATAATATAATAAAAGTATAAAATTTCACATAAAACTGTACTGTAATATAGGTCCAAATAATGCTACTGGATTTAAGCAAAAAAACAAAAAAAAAACAAAAAAACAACAACAACAACAACAAAACGACATTGAATTATGTTGGGAAGATTAAAAAAAAGGGTTTTTTTGTTGTTGTTGTTGTTTTTCTTTCTTTCTTTTTTTTTTTTTTTTTAAAGAAGAGGTAGGTAGAATTTGATCAAGGCCTAAACATTGAGATTCTGACAGGTAGAAATTATTGTCAGAGGAAGGAGAAAATTTCAGAATTATTTTATTTTGTTTGAACTGGAATTATAGGAATTTGAATATATGATATTTGATAAAATCTCATTTACTGCATAGAATTTGGAATTACTCTCATCCCCAAATTAAAAATATAATTTGTGGTGTAATTTCTAATCTAGTAGGCTGAATGGATAGTAAGGGTTTTCCAATTATTGCCAAATGTTGATGCCTCCTTTGCTGGAAAAATCCTTACTGATGATGTCATTATAATTTAGTTCCAAAACCAATTTGTTGTTTATGGGTATTGGAAATCCTCTAACTGTGGCAATTATGATGCTACTATTTTAACATTTGCAGTTATTTGAATCTAAAATATCTTATATATTTAGTAACAGTATTGTTTAAACTTTTATTACATACTGGTGCTCAGACTGGTACAGAAAAATGGACCTAAAAAACCCTGATAACTTTGGAATAAAGCTAGATGTGGCAAAATGCTATGAAGGAGACCAAACAGTGGTTATGATACATGATAATGGTCATTTACAAGAATGTGCTCTGCAGAACATTAGCGCTAATGTGGAGAAAAAAATAGAACAGGGTTCTTTACGGTGGGTATGTATCACTTTGGGTCGCAAAAAATTCTGTAATTGAACAAAATCAGGGCGAAAATGGGAGAACTGATGGCTACACATCTGAAAGGACAATTTTGCTCGGAGCTTTATGGGTTCCAAGAACATATTCTCCTACCATTATGTGTGTTCCTGCAGGATAATGGGTCCTGAGACAGGAGAGTCAAGGAAATGAACTCTTGGTATGAAATGTGGCTGGTTCTGGCTGGGATGTCACCTTGTGTGAAGAAGAGGAGGAAAGCTGAGAGCTTGTGGGGAGAACAGGGGAGAGGGGGTTAGAGGAGGATGCTCAGAGCCCTCGGGGTGGGGGGTCTCCAATCCCTGGGGGTGGGAGGCACTGGAACTTAGCTTGGTTTAGTTGGCAAGACTAATGTATTAATGTAGTCCATTTTCTTTTGCTATAACTTAATCCTGGAGACTGGAGAATGGATAAAGAAAAGAACTTCATTTCTAGAGTTCTGGAGGCTGGGAAGTCCAAGACCATGTGCTTCACCTGCTCAGCATCTGGTGAAGGTTTTCTCACTGCATCCAAACATGGCGGGCCTCACATGGCTTCGCATAGTACACCTGTTAGCTTGGGTCTCTCTTCCACTGATACCGTCGTGGCACCCACCACCTTCATAACCTCCTCTAATCCTAATTACACCTCAAAGGCCTCATCTGCAAACACCAAAAACACAAGAATTTGTGGATAAGTTTCCAGCACAGGAACTTTCAAGAGACACCTTCAAATGACAGTAGCAGGGATCTCATGCCTGAGATTGTAGATGCTCAGCAAAGTTGAGTAGGAAGAAAAGGACTGGCTAGAACCACCCTGCAGAAAGTCGTCAGTACTTTACAGAGGAGACACTGTGGGACATGTACCCAGGTCCTGAGGTCCAACAGACGTGTACCCATGAAATCCCCCTGGGGCCAAAACAAAGGTCCCTCGGGCCCCCATTGCTTTCACAGAACCAGCAGTAACAGACACATGCACTCATTTCTAGGAATCTTAGAATTCAGGGAAAAGCTTCTGTGAAGTACATTCGGTACATATAAGTGACACCTCTTTTTTTCTTTTTGTCTCCCTAATAAGGACTTGTTGTGACAGAATCACACAGCAGTTTCATAAATCAAATATCAATTTGTTAGATTATTTTTTACTAGTGGCATGGGGTAATTGCTTCTGGGAAACCTCTGTTCCATTACTAGAAAACAAGATTTCTTCACCCCAACCAACAGTGTGTAATCACTTTGGAGCACTGGGCGGGAAGGTGTTAGGATCATCCTCACCAAACACCATCATGAACATGCAGTGAGAACTGTTTGCAGGGGAATTTCCCTTTTTCGGTAATAGCTGGGAGACTGAGCCAATCCATGCTGATCAGTGTTTTATAGGCTGTAATTGGAAAAAGCGAAAACTCCCGAATCTGTATGGGCTTGTTAATACAAATAACGCCAGTGAATCCAACTCAGTCAAGTCAACTGTCCATCTTGAAAAGAAGGGAGGGGGACACCAGGGTGTTAGGAGGGTCTCCTGGAAAGTCCATAAAGAGTTCTCATGCTGGAGAATCACCCAGCCCTCATTAGCAGGCCATGGCTTGTTCTGGATGCCATGAGGCTGGTCTGATTTGCTGATCATGATGGCGGCTGGGCAGCCCGTAGAGATTCCACACGTCCTGAGATGTGAAGTCTGGTCTTCAGCCCTGTCTTTTGCTTCCCAGCCCCTACTTGCCACCCCTTACCACCGTTTCTTGAACTCTCTGGGGACTGCAGTTCTCCCCACATCCCATGCAGGCTCTGATCTCTTCCAATCCTTCAGACTCTTAAGATTCCCATACTCAGTCCTACCCTGGTTCCACCAGTTCCCTAAACTCCTCCTCACCAAACCTCTCCCTTGTCCCTTGCCTCTTCCAAACAGGACCCTTTCCTGATGCTGGTCACCCAAGGCTAAGGGATTCCTTTCTCCCTCCGCACTTCCCAAGCCCCTTTTCCTTTGCCGGTATCTTCCACGGACCAGGCATATTGGCCTTCCTTAGAGTTCTGTCGACACCCTCTTTTGCTCACTCCGTGTGTCCTTTCTCAGGCCACCTCACCCTTTTCCAGAACCTTAGTGTGACCATCCATTTGTTATTGACTTGCCGTCCCTGGACCCGTCATGGTCTATCCTCGGAGCTCTGGATCCATAGTGAACCAACTCCTGGTGTCTCCTCTTCCGTGTTGTATTTGTTTCTGGAACTTTGTAGCCCATTACTACAGACTGAAGTAACAGAAATCCGTGCTCTGTGCACATCTGTAAGAACGACTTTGCTCATGGCTGGAGGTTAGGTACCCCAAATCAAGGTGTTTGCAGGGCGATGTTCACTCTGAAGCCTCTAGGAAATCCTTCCTTGGTTCTTCAAGCTTATATGGTTGCAAAAAATCCTTGGGTATTCTGTAGCTTGTGACAACATAAATTGTCTCCTCCTCTGTCTTCAAAGAGCCACCTTCTCTTGTGGATGTCTGTAGCCACGTCTCTATTTTCTTATAAGGAAACTAATCATTGAACTAGCCAACAATGCACCATGACCTCATGTTAACTTGGTTATATCTACAAAGAACTAATTTCAAAATTCATAGATTTCAAAATTCACAGATTTCCAAATTCACAGATTCTGAGTGGACATGATTTGTGTGTGTGTGTGTGTGTGTGTGTGTGTGTGCGCGCGCTAGGGATTGAACCCAGGGCCTTGTGCATGTGAGGCAAGCATTGTACCAACTGAGCTATATCCCCAGCCCTGGACATGAATTTTTCTCAGACGCCATGCAGCCCGGTGTAGATCTTTCAGTTTCCTCAAGCGCGACTATCCCAAACTGAGCTCAGCCTCTGCCCTTGAATTTATTCCCCATCCGGGATCCTGTACTGGCAAACACACCGCCCGTCCTCCCTGCTGTTTGACCTTCAACCTGGGAGACCTCCTTGACTCTCTGGTCTCCTTGCTTTCCTTACCCAAACAAGGTCAAGTTCTATCAGTTGGACCTAAACCTCTGCCCAAACCATCCAGGATCCATTCCCAAGGCCGCACCACCTCTGTCTCAGATGACTGATCAGCTGCAGCAGGCCACGCTCTCCACCAGCCTGCTCTTGACCTTGGAGGCAGAGAGGTCTCTTCCAAACTCTCTTATATGGCACCACACCTTGGCTCAGGACCCTTCTGTATTTTCCCTTTGCTTCAATGCAAAGCCCAGATCTCTCAGTGGAGTGGAAGACTTCTCCTTCTTTGCCTCTTCTCTTATGTCTCTCACTACTTCTTGCCTCTGGCTCCATGGTCCAGTTGAGATTGCCAGGTTTTCCTGCCTCTGGACATTTGCACATGTGGTGCTGCCTCAGTCTGGCTGGGCACAGAATCACGAGCCACTCAAGCAGGAACAAAACTTTATTTTTGAAAAAGCCGCCAATACTCCTTATGCGCGGGCAAGCCAAAACCGGTCCACCCACGTGCGCGTCTACCAGAACCGGGGCGCGGACCTCCCCCGGAATTCCCTCCTACTATCCTTCCCCAACCAATGGGAACTCTCCAGGAGTCCCGTAACATGAGTCCCATAGCAGGCCAAGGTGAACAGCAGGAGTCCAATTTCCATATGAATGTAAATCTTAACATAATCATATCATCTCAATGGCTAGCTGGCGTCACCTTACAACCGAAAGTGCCATGCATCATATTATTTGCTTGTGGCTCCTAGCATGGTGCCTTCCTTTATATGCTCCTCTAGCTGAAACCACAGTCTTCCCTCTGCCTATCAACCCCTAGCCCACCTCCGCTCACTCTCCCATTCCTAGCCTGAACTCTCCTTCTCTTTCCTTCCTTCCCTGATCCTCCTGAAGCAGAAAAGTCACCCTGAGATAAGCTCCCTCTGTACCCTTGAGAAGCCACACTTTGTTTTAATTTCTAATTTGTCTCCCTTCAGTCTCCCTTATAACCTCCCAGGAAATGAATCTTAAGTTGTGGAATCTCCAGTGTCTCCCAGTGACGGGGACCCTCAAAAACAGACTTGTGTCTGTCCACATCCCCTCTGCCTACCGGGAAGGACATCAGAGCACATTCCCACATACTTACAGTTTCCTGCATCTCTGAGTGCACAGCAGACTCTACCTGCTGGGGAGTAAAAAAAGAAAAAAAATCTTCTGGAACAATCCTCAGATTCCTCGCCTCACTCTTCCTCCCTCACCAGCTTCTTAGCATCACTCCTCAAATAAACCAGTAATCTCAGGATACCTGATTTGGGGTCTGCTTCAGAGGAACCCCAAATGGACACCATTGAGAGGCAACCTCCTGTTGAGGCTCCTTCAAGGAATGAAGTTTCAGAAATAGATTCTGTATTCCTTCCTCTCTGAGTTTCCATTTTTGGCTAAAGAAGATCTAGCGGCTTTCATCCTTCCATTGTCTAGATAAGGAAACCGAGGGCCGTCCTTCCTCTGCCATCTCTTCCCCTCCTCCATCTGCTGCCACATCTTTTAACATTTGAACTTCCCTTGACATCATCCCGAATACCTCTCCTTTGGAGGTGGCCAGACCCTACATGTGGGAGCCCACGATGTGCTTGGGGGCTGTTATGGCCTCCGCTGCCTATGCACTGCTGCAAAGAGCTCTGAAATGCTCTGAAATACTCATTTTTCCAGATGAAGATGTGGAGTCTGGCGTTGATGGCAGGTACCCCATAGAGTGTGGGCTCTCCAGGGAAGACGGCTGCTTTGCTCCACTTGGAAAAAGGAGCATTTGATCTTTTTTTCCTGCTTCCTAAATCACCTTTCTCACCCCTGTAAGGCACAGTGGAATGCAATGTAGAGGCAGAGTGCCAGGGGCGTGGCCGACTTTTACTTCTTCCTGGTAATATGTCTTAAGCTCCTCGGTCCATAAGACCTTCCCTGGGGTCAGCTCACCTGTAGTTTGAAGGTGCGAATCCTGGGCTCCGAGCACAAGGTCTGAGCTTTCCTCCTTTTGCTCGCTGGGTGGAGGGACTCAGAGAGTTTAACATGGAAATGGAGAGACTTTGGAAAATTAGTGCTTTTTCCTTTACGTGGTTCATTCAGTCATTCAACAAATATTAATTAAATATCAGTTCTATGACTAGCACTGCCGGAAGGACTGCAGTGCTGCAGCGATGAGACAAAGGATGGGCATGGTGCAATCTAACAGTGAAATCGAAGGCAACAGGTGGTGACGGGTTCCAGAAAGAAAGGCAGAGCAGGGTGAGGGGCAGAGGGACACAGAGGGGGCATTTTTCCTAATGTGGTGGTCAGGGCAGGCCTTTCTGAGAAGGTGGCATTAGAGAGGACACCTGAAGGAAGCGAGGGAGGGAGGGGTTATTCCAAGAAGAGGACCAGCTCGTGCAGAGCCCCAAGGCAGGACTGGCTCCAGGTGTACTCAGATGACAAGCAGGGAGACCGTGGAGCCATGGCAGAAAGAGCTGGGGACAGGATGGTGGAGAAGCAGATGGGCACCCAGTGAAGAGGGTTCAGCAGGCCATGAAAGAACTTTGGAATCTATTCTTAAGAAGCCATCAGATGGTTCTGAGCAGAGCAGGGGATTGGCGGGGTCTGATTTATGTTGCAAAAGGAAGCTTCTGTTTGTTCCATAGAGAAGACCTGAGGAGGACAAGGGCGAAAGAGGAGGCCCGCACAGAGCCATTGAAGTGGACACCATCCTGAAAACTGGCTCAGAAGAGGGAAACTGTCTCAGTCAACTTGTGCTCTTGAAGCGCATTTTGCAATAAATCCATTAAATGCAGATATTTTTTTTCTCAAAAAAAAAAAAAAGAAAGAAAAACATATTGAACACTTCCTAAGTGTTCCAGTCTCTTTAAACATGAAGAGATTGGAAATTTAAGCTACAGACTGGAAGAAAATATCTTGCAAAACAAATCTGACAAATGATGTGTATCCAGGTCTATAAGGAACTCTCAGGACTTCAACAATAAGAAAATACCCTATTTTAAAAATGGGCAAACATTCTGAACAGACATCACACCCAAGAAAATCCATAGATCACAAACAACCACATGAAAAGATATCCATCGTTAGTTATTAGGGAAATGCAAATCAAGACCCAGGGATTCTACCACCCACCCTTTAGAAAGGCCGAAATTAAAATGATGGGCCTCAGCAAGAATATGGACAAGGATCTGGAGGAAGCGCTGGAGCACTCTTGCCCTCCTGGTGGAAATGTAAGGCTGCCCCAGGGAGCAGTTTGGCAGCTTCTTAATAAGTCAGATATTCTTAGTGTACATCCAATCATCCCATCTCTAGGTAACTCCTGAGAAGAAAGAGGTTATGTGTTTACATCGAGAGCTTTATGTACATGCTCATCACAGCTTTATTTGTAGTAAGAAGAAACTAGAAGCAATCCAAATGTCCATCAGCAGACGAATGGGAACCCAATTATGGGCTGAGTCATACCCTGGAACCCTACCCAGCAACGGATAGACAGGACAACACAGAAGGATCTCAGAACAATCATTTTGAGTGAAGGAAATAAGATGAAAAAGAGTACGTCCTATTTTATTGCACCTATAATTCTAGAAAATTCCAACTAATCTAAAGTGATAGAAAGAACAATGGCTGCTTGGGAGTGGGGTTGGGGAAAGTCTTGAGGGAGGAATTTCCAAAGGACATGGGGACACTTTTGAGGGTGATGGATATGTTCACAGTCTTCATGGTGGTGTTGATTTCATGAATGGAAATATGTCAAAACTCGTCCAACTCTACACTTGGCCTTCAATATTTTGTCTGATACGAGTGTTGCCTGTCAGCCTTCTTGTGGTTGAAGTTGTATGATTTACGTGTGGACTGTTGATCATGTGGAGATCATGCCTCAACAAAACTTTTCTTTTTAAATAGCCTGCTGAAATTCTTGCACAGGATAAGTAGCAGAACCACAAGCTTAAGTCCAGGACTATCTGATTCTAAAGCCTATGCTCTTGAGGACTCTGTAATCATGATTTCCTCTGCAATGCAAATAGCCAGTCTCAGTTGGTGCGACTGGACTTCCCAATACTGGATGATTTTGGAACAAGGGGCTTTTACATACCTCTGATGTGAGGCAAAACAAATATTCCAAAATTTCTGTAGGGAATTTGGCAATGTCTTGAAGCTTTATGAATGCTTATATGCTTTGGTCGTGGATTCTGTATCGAGGAGTAATAATAGATTTCTGCATAGATGTATTTGCAGGCATAATAAGCCCAGTTTTTTTAATAAAAATGAAAAATTGAAAAATTAATCTGTATCATGCAGTCATTGAAACTATTTTAGCGGAAGAATATTTCCTGACATGGAAAAGCATTCAGGGTATATTATTATGTTAATGGATACATTTTCATAAAAGATGTCATCTGTGTGCAGGAAAAGTCTAGAAGTAAATTTTAACATGCTAAAGTGGTGGCTACTTCTGGTGGAGGAATACAGATTATGGCTATTTTAATTCTATTTGTGCTTCTCTGAGTATTTTCCAATTTTTTTTTTTTTCACAGATGACTATGCAGTAAAGCAGTGAACAGGCTTCTTAAAAAAGAAGTTGCCCCTGTGTGTAGGTTTGGGTTCCCAGTTTTCCTGGGACGCAGTCATCCACTGGGATGGATGGGTGAACATCCCAGGAGAGAGTGCTTATTTATGGTGAGCCGGGGTGTAATTTGTAGTTTGAGATGAGAAAGCCTAATGGTTCTAGCAATCAGAGCTCTTAGTTTGGCCAGGTGGGAACAAGTCCTAAATTAGGAGCAACAGAGACCCACAAGGTAGGTGTCATGGTTAGGAAAGAGAAGAGCATATGTTACACTATGGGGACTCTGTGTCCAGACTGAGGACAGGGCTTTTGTTTTATTTTATCTTATTTTTGGTACTGGGGGTTGAACCCAGGGGTACTTTACCACTGAGCTACATCCCTAGTCTTTTTTATTTTTTATTTTGAGACAGGATCTTGCTAAGTGGCTGAGGCTGGCCTTGAACTTGGGATCCTTTTGCCTCAGCCTCCTGAATTGCCTGGATTGCCTCCTGAATTTGCACCACTACACCTGACAGAGGGCCTTTAAACATAGGCTTTGGGGGCGAGCTGGTGCACCCCTGAGCAAGCCCACCCTCATTAGCGTGGAGTTGCCCTACCTCCTGGATCTGTTGGAAACCAAGCTTCATTCCTCACCCGCCTCATCTCTGCCATAGGCTGTTGTAGTCCGCTGTGCCTCCTTCCCACACTGCTGCTCCCCCTTGACCCTCTTCCTCCCCCTCCCGTCTCAACCTTACCCTGTGTTCTCTGGAATCTCCATGTATCCCCCCCAACTTTCTCTGAGTGCTCAACTTCTTTACAGACTGCTTTTTGTTTTTGGCATTTAAACGTATGTATTTGCCCAGTCATAACACATTCTGCCTCCATGTATCCAACCATCTATTTTCCCTGACTACTTTCATATTCTTTGGGGACACTTAGACACAACATGTGTGCAAGAGCATTCTTCATCTTCCACCTCAAATGTGTTCTTTCCTCTAGATCATTTTACTTTTTAAATTAGTCAGAATAACTTACATATGTATTTGTCACCTCGCTAGTTAGTATTTTAACTTAACTAGCCCCCATGTCTAGGTATAACCCTCTCATAGGAAGGATGCCATTTGAATGGGATCTCAAAATGTATGGGTATTTAGTTATCCACATCAGAGGGGTCACCCAAGGCAGCTATGGTCAGTGTCTCCATTATTCAGACTTTGATCAGCATCAAATGCTTTGCTAGATAACAGAGTGATATTGGAAACACTTTTATTGGTGACAGTAATAGTCTGTTGGTCAGCATTATGAGTATGAGAAGTGAGCTCTCATTGGAGAAATGAAAGTATTCAGGTTTTCCTGTTGGCTAAAATGCTTTGGGGTCATTGTTTATTGGACACCCAGGGAGTGGAAATTACACAAGGTTGTGACCCACAGCCTTTTGCGGGCATCTGAGGCTGGTCATTGCATGGCCTCGTGTCCAGCCTCTGACTTTCTGGTCACCTCAGCTGAGAACAACTGAATTCTGCTTCTGGAATATTCTGTCTTGACCAAACATTTCTTATAAACGGGATGTTCACAGCTCCCCAAATTTGGAGCCCCGGGACTTCCTTTCAGTCTAGAGGAACGATAGCATGTATAGTTTGGTGCCAATAAAGGGTTGTTGAATAAATGTCCGTGTGATAGGACAAATTTGGTCTGAGATTTGACTTTTGTAAAACTCTGGAAGGAAAATTGTTAGAGAAATAAATTCCTCGTCAGCTATTATTATCTAAGAAAGAACCTAAGAGTTGTGCATGACTCTTTGACCAGTTCCCAACAGAAGCACGCATAAAGATAGCAGAGCCTGTCCTTCGCCCACATAGGAAATTTGAAAGTCTGACTTCACGTTGTTGTTCTAAAGGAAAATTCAGGCCTCTGAAACTCTCTAGTGGAAGGTGGAAGAGGAGGATTTCAAAGATTAGCTGCTGGCCACATTAAAGGCCAAGAGGGCAGGGACGTGACTGTAGTGGGGAACATTGGGATGGAGTCCCCTTGAATCCAGTGGTGATGAAGAGACTTGTTAGGAAGGACCTGCCCAATGATCTTTGCCCATAAAGATTTGTGACTTATTTCCTTCTCTTAAAACAACACTAGACCAGACTCAAATGTAAGTGACCTACCAGTTAGTAGGATGCTGCAATCAAGGATAGACCCGTCCAGCTGACGGAAACAGCAGTTCAGGGTCAAGTTCAGCCACATCACTGTGCCATTCTGCATTTCTTTTGGTTGGAGACTGGAGTTAGCATTTAGGGATTAGAAGGCAAGTGGCAGACAACACACAGGAGATTCATCCTAATTAACCAAATACTTCATGTCTATTTTAATTTCTGGACTGGGTAGTGTTGAGAATGGGAGGTGGTTAAATGAAGGAAGTGTTAGTCTGCCCAGGTACTATAACAAAGTACCACAGACCACGTGGCTTTATAAAACAATAGAAATTCATTTCTCACAATCTGGAGGCTAGAAATGTGAGATGGGGTACCAGCATGATTGGGTTCTGGCGAGGACCATCTTTTGGGTGACTGGCTGCAACTTCTCATGGTAGAAAAAGAGAGTGTGAGCTCTCTGGGGTCCCTTTTGTAAGGACACCCCCGTGTTCTAATTACTCTCTCCCATCCCCATTCCACGGGACTGAAGGCTAGCCTTCCACCCTGTGAGTTTTAGGTGGATGTAAACCTCCAGTTCACTGTACCAGTTTGTCATTTAGCTCATGAATATATATTGCTTGCAGTTTCCGGAGGCCAAGGGAGAAAGGGGTGGAATGATTCTGACAAACTGAAAAGGGCCCTGACCTCCCTCCCCGAAGTCGTGGCTGCTCACATTCCAGATGCTGAGCTCTGCCTTAAAGAGAAGCCCAGAGAGGTAAGAAGGGGCCCAGGTCGGAGGCTTCATTCACAGGGAGACGAGCCTGCGCCTGAGGACCCTGGGCATCGCTGCCCAGCCACGTAGCTACTTCCAGAGTCTGGAGGCCCCAGATGACCTTTCAAAGAATGGATTCCAGGCCCAGAGAAGACTCACTCACGCAGCTTCCCCCACTGCTAATGAAGCACCGGAGCCCAGAGAGGGGAGGGGACTGGCCCAAGGTGGTCTCTCGCTGAGGTTGGAGCTCAGGTTCCTCTACCCTCTTCCAAACCTGGCTTTCTGGGCCTGCAGTCCCAGGCTGGGGGCTCTCCGTTCCCAGAGCGAGCCTCTTTGAATACACGGGTGCACACTTTCTACTTGTGTTCGTTCTTCAAGGACTTTTCCTGGAAAGGTCCTGAGAAAGGCTGGTGTCCTCCGCGGATCCCGACTGTTGATTATCCTCTGCCGACGAGCTCTGGGGTGAGGTCAGGAGAGATCTAGAAGGAGTGAGGCTGGGTTGGGAGGGCCAAGGGACACAGGCTCAAAGACCTCTCCCTCTCAGTTCTCCTCAGCAGAAGGAGAAATAAATTCCTCATCAGCTATCATCATCCAAAAAAGAACCTCAGGCCGTTAGGATTCAGAGTGTGGAGTGCTCATCTGGGAGATGGGTTTACCCCTGTTCCTCTTTGCATCCGTTAATTCAATCTGGCTGTCAACTCGATGCTTAGCTGTAGACAGCGGCACTCTTGGAGTGCAAGTTTGGTTGAAAAAAAGAGAAGTTTTGAAGTCGTCAGGGAGGGCTGGGGGGGTATTAGGAAGAAGAATGAAAATGTTTTCAACAACAATGCAACCATGATGCCCAAAGTACGTCATCAAATTACTTCGACATAGAGTGAGTGACGCGAGCTGACATCGTGGCCCTGCCACTCCCCCCACTTCTCCCATCTCTGTCACCTCCTTTCTGGTCCTCATAGTCAACCTTTGTACCCTCCTGTCTTACCCACTTGTCCACCTGGACAAGCACCCCCTTGCACCTGCCTGGGCTGCAAGTGTCACCCTCCTCACTGTCACACTTTCGCACATTTCCCCGTGTGTCCTATTCACATGGGGAGCACCAAGAAATATTATTCATCCTTAAAGAAGAATAAAATTATGGCATTTGCAGATAAATAGGTGGATCTGGAGAATATCAAGCTAAGTGAAATAAGCCAATCCCCCCAAAGCCAACAGCCAAATGTTTTCTCTGAGGTGTGGATGCTAATTCACAATAAGAGGGTGGTGGCTAGGGAAAAACAGAGGTACTTTGGATTAGGCAGAAGGGAGTGAAGGGAGGGGAGGGGTGTGGGGTTAAGAAGGATGTTAGGATGAATCAAACACTATTACCCTATGTGTATATATAACTACACGACCAGTGTAACTCCACACCATGTCCAACCAGAAGAATGAGAAGTTACACTCCATTTTTGTTTGGCGTGTCAAAGTGCATTCTATGTCATGTCTAACTAATTAGAACAAATAAAAAAAGAACATATTCGAGAACTTTAATGAAACTGATGGTATCTCTGAGCCAACCTGCCTGGGCGTTTGAATGGGCTCATGTTCATAATCCTGATAAAACATCTCGACCATGATGTCTACCACTCAGCACCCTACCTATTACATCCCACCCCTTATTCCTGGGTGTCCCCAACGTGGGATTCATCTGTGCTCATGAATAAATCTTTGAATATCCCCTGGCCTCCATCGTGTGAAAAAACACTCCTTTCTTCCTAGGACCTAGGCACAAGCCCATGGAGGGGGGGGGTTTGTCTGAGTGACAGACCCCCATGCTTCACCAAAAATTGCCTCTTACTTCCCAGCGTTCTGGACCTTTTTATTCTCTTCATCTTCTGTGGCCACCTGGCCCCTGGGGACGCCTACAGGGAAACGCAGCTTACACTCACGTCTAGATCCTTGCTGCACTGAGAACAATGGGAGTTTTTCACGCTCCTCTGTGTGTGGCAGGAGATCAGAACGAAGGTCCAGATTCTGCAACATGGTGGAAACTCAGGGCCACTCCATCCAAAAGCAATGTGTTTCCTCAACTGAACGACTTGTGAGGCTTTGATTTATGTGGTTTTTGCTCACGTGAATATGAATAAAGATATTTCTTCTGTCTTCCCGCTACTGTCTGACTCTGACGCTATTGGGAGATCCAGGCAGAAAGGCTGTGACAAAGGGGAGAGCCCAGCAGTGTGTGTCCTGAGGGGCACAGAGTTCAGTGTGGGTGGGGGCGGGGCTGGTTGGGCTGGGGAGGGCTTCCCGGCAGACTGGTCAAATTACATCTCTTGGACCAAGATCCTCATTAAAGGCCGGCACCTCTGAGGCATTTTGGCCTCCCCAGGTACATCATTATGGAAGACCGGGCATAATGATAGTGATTTAAATGAAGTTAAAAAAGCAGTCTGCATTTGAGCAGGTATTCACTTTTCAACATCTCCCAAGAAGAGTCTCCATTGGATAAAGAAAGTTCACGGAGGGACTGGAGAGCAAAGTGATCATCCGAAGGCGAGCTTTGCCAGGTGGCCTGTGCCAGGCTCAGGAACACGCAGCACGCCCGGCGGCATGGTCCTGTGGTCCTCTCCCCCATCATTTCATGTCAGAGCGGTTTGGCCCTGTGACTCAGGTTCGATTTGCAGCCAGAGCTGCCTTGTCCTTCCCAGCATGTCCACCACTGAAGAGTGACACAGTTCCCTGTTAGAGAGATTTTAAGATGACCCTTGAGGAATCCCGGGTGGAGGATGAAGCATGGTTTTTCTGTCCCTTGCTGTGCCCCACTGGATCGTTCCAACCCCGTGTCCAGCAGGGTGACCATGAGCTGCTTGGAGAAAGGGAGGGCCGGGGGTGTTTTCTTGCTGCTCCTCCCGGATACCCAGCAGAGGAAGTTCTCAGCACAGGTGTGGGAGTTTGGCTAATTTACGGTAAAAAATAACCCGGTTTCCTGTTTGCCTGGCATTCCCGTCCCTTCCTTCCTGCATTTCCATCTCATTTTCATTCAAGTGGTGAGGAGGGCTGTCACTGCCCGTCAGGACTAACATTTTGTGCAGGCTCAAGAGGTGTCATTTGAGGACCAAAAATATCAATACCCACAATCTTCCATAAGTTGTCTCCTCTCCCTCATCACTATCTGTCCTTAAAATAATGTCGAATGTCTTAATCTGGGCTGAAGCCTCAGGTTACTCAGAGCGTTGGATGAAGCACCAAATCTTGAAGCATCATGATCTTCAATATATCCACTTAGTCTGAAGGAATCTGAAGTTCAGAGAACACTCAGTTGCCTATCAGCCCATCCACGTAAGGAAGATGGTGACTACTCTGTGTTGGGGGACAGCAGGGACAAAGGCCCTGAGGAAGGACAAGCTTGGTGTTTCTTCTTTCTTCTTTTTTTCCCTTTATTTTTGGCACCAGGGATCGAATCCAGGGATATTTAACCACTGAGCCGCATCCCCAGTTCTTTTCATTTTTTATTTTGAGGCAGGGTCTTGCTAAGTTGCGGCTGGCTTTGCACTTGCGATCCTCCTGCCTCAGCCTCCTGAGTTGCCGGGATAACAGGGGTGGGCCTCCATGCCCGGCCAATGAATGTGGAGTTTCTAAGGAAGAAAAGGTGGGTAACTGAGCTGAAGCTAAGTGAGGAGTGGGGGGAGAAGAGGCAGAGAAGAGGTAGGAGGGGAGAAGGAGACAGAAAAGGGGGTTCAGATGTGGGGGACAGATGTGGGGTCCCTGCAGGCCATGTGTGTAGACTTCTGATAACTTTACTCTCCATGCATAGGCAACCCACTGGTGGGCTTCAACCCAGGGGCGGAATTTACATTTCAGAAGCATCACTCTGGCTGCTGTGTGGAGAAGGGGCTTTAGCGGGGCAAGGGCAGAAGCCAGGGGTCAAAGAGAGGTGGCAGAGTCAAGATAGACAGGAAGTTGAGAGACGGAGGAAGACGGCAAGTGATGATGGTGTCTAGGAGCTCGGCTCGAGCAGTTGGCTAGACGTTGACATCACGGGCTGAACAGGAGACGTGAGGAGCCATCAGACTTGGGAAGTGGGGTCCGACTAAGAGTTCTGTTTATACATTTAGGAGGCAGCATCTGTGGATCTCCCAAGGGAAGGTGAACAGCAGGCGGGAGAGCATGTAAGACTGGAGCTCAGGAGAGAGGTCAGGCAGGAGATGGACACCCAGAAGCCATCAGCACATAGAATAGATTTAAAGACCAGAAAGGTCACCTACAAGGGAGAGAAAATCTCCCTAGACATGGGCAGGAGGAGGAGGAGCCTGGAAAGAAGATGTCCTCATCAGCTCAGTTTGGGGGTGGTTGGCACAGGGTGGGATATCACCAGGCAGTAGAGAGCTTCTATGGAGACTTGCAAGTGTGAATTTCTTAGAGCAGAACTCAGTGTTTTCCAGGTATGCTGGCTGTCCCAGCTGTCCAGCTGGATGAATAACTGCAGAGTGTGTGAACTGCATGGAGTCACCTAAAGTTTAGGGAAGTAGAAAAAGAGTAAGATTTCTAACACTGCAGAGTGACTAAGGATGTTGAGAAACTTCCCCATCATTGAGGTCGAGACGTTCTTTCATCTACTCAGTTTGTCCAGTTGGTTCAGTGCAGTGGTGAGAACACACTGCAGGTCTGGTTCTCATCCTATCCTCAATCCTCATTATCTACTAGCTTGGTGACCTTGAGCAAGTCACTTAATTTCTCTGAGCTTCACTTCTTTAATATGAGAGATTATCTATCTCTCATTATCTGTAGCACATTTTCACACACACACACACACACACACACACACACACACACACATCCCCCCACCCCGCCAATGCTGGGGATAGTGATTTGAGCTGCTCGTAGTGCTTACCTGGTTGTGTGTCCGGTGTGTGTGAAGAACGATGGAGAGAGCATACCTGACAATAGCTCAGTAGACTTCCTTTCTTACACAGGTGCGTACGTATCCACCTTCCTCTTCTCTCCCAGCCGCACTCTCTGCTCAACCTTGTGCTCATTTTCATTTTAGTCAAAGTTTCCCTCCATTTTGCAATGTCTTTCCACTTCCTGTGTCTTGTTCTAGTCTCTTATTTAGCAATCAAAAAGCATTTTTAATGCTTTTTCTATGGTTCAGCTCTGTACCAACCACTGCACACCACAAACTCTTCTTAAGCACACCAGCTTTCCATTCATATCCTTCCTTCCCCTTCCCTTCCTCTCTCCCTTTCTCTCCCATACTTCCTTCCTTCCATCCTTCCATCCATCCATCCATCCATCCATCCATTCATTCTTCCATTCATTCATCCATCCTTCCTTCCATCCATCCATCCTTTCACCCAACGTCCATCCTTTCTTACTTCTATCCATCCATTCATTGACCCTTCCTTCTTTCCATTCATCCATCCATCCATCCATCCATCCATCCACTTATCCTTCCTTCCTTTCATCCATCCATCCATCCATCCATCCATCCATCCATCCATCCATCCATCTAACCAGCCATTCATCTGATCTCTTGATGTTTACTCCCAACTGATTTTTCATAATCTAGTGTGATTTTTTACAGTCTTGCAGTTTCTAATAATTCCAGGTGCATATGTTTGCTTTCTCAGCGTGACAGTAATTTCTTGAGTGGAAGGAGAATATCTAATACTTAAAAAATTAATCAGAACATAGAGCAAAAGGCCAGATACCCAACAGGCAGGCAATATACTCATGCTAAAATAAGATGAGACCTGGAAATCGACCTGCCCAGCCTGGCTGGGGAAGACCTCCAAGCCCAGCCCCCCTCCTGATTCCCTGCCCGCCTGCTGCAATGTGGCCATTTCCAGGCTGTGATTTACAAGATGGGCAGAGGTGCTTCAATTACCCAAATCACACAGTGCTGCCCAGGGAAGATGCCTGCCAATTGCAGGGCAGGCTGCTGACGTTCCCTTCTGCTTACTGCAGCTTCCAAACACCCCATTTGCCTCTGTCGCGGGCACGTTCACCTCTGAGTCACCTTGTGCTGTCTCTAACATCTTCTCCTATCCCTGGCAACAGCTTCTGCATCAGCACAAAACCACATCTGATGTTCCAAAGCCCGAGTGTCATTTTTTTTTCCTTTTAATTCACCTACTTCTTTGCCAGAGAGTTAACGAGCAGCCGGTGAGGACCAGGTATTGAACTGGGCTTCGGGGAACACAGTGGTCAATCCTGTGTGATTTCCACCCTCGAGGAAATCAGAGGCAGACCACACACAGTCACAGTTCATTGTGATCAGTGTTATGAGAGTGAGTGGAATACAGAGGTGCTCATTCTGCCTGTGAGTTGGGGAATGCTTCCCAGAGAAGGTAAAGGGTATCAGGAGCTCCCAGGGGTTAAGAAGAAGCAGGAAAGTCGCAGCAGAGGGGAGATTATGGGCAAAGGCCTAGTGGATCGAGGGCGTCCAGGGTTGAAGAGGTGTTTGTGTGAAGCGGGAATCGTGGATGTGAGGGTCAGATTTGTAGGAGCTGCATGGGCAGGCGCAGGAGATGGGCTGGCACCCACGGAGAAGGGTGCCATGAGTCTTGCTAGGGAGTTTGGCTCTTACTCTGTACGGGCAGTAGGGAGCCATTGAAGGAGTCAGGAAACAGAATCGCATTTGTGTTTCAACAGGTAGATTGTTGCCAGGCCATTTATTATACATGCTTAGAAGACGCAATGATGCTCAGGCAGTGGAAGGGACACAGAGATGAGGGACAGGATTAATATGGACAGTGCTGAGAAGGGGGGAGGAATAGATGGTGGCCCAGGCAGGAGGGACAGGTGGCACGCAGACAGTGAGACCTTGAGGATGACCCCAAGGTTTCCAGTTCCAATAGCATGGTAAATGGCGGATTTGGTAGATGGCCACAGCTACCAGTCGGCGGTCACAAGTGAGAAGTGGGGAATAGTATTAACAATCTGTAGTGACTTTGTGATAATGCACCAACCCAGCAAGACACTATAAATAGTAAGTGACACAGTGCAGAGTCTTCCAAGTGCCCGAGTAGGCTCCATGCAGATTTAGCTGTTCCCAAGTTTTTCAATTAAAAAACCAACCAACCAGATCATTTTGGAAGATGCACCCAGGCTTTGGGTGCTGGGATTCACATTGCTTACCAGTGGCTTCCTTTCTCATCTTTAATTATTCTGGAAGGAAAGTTACAGTTTCCAAAAGACACTGGGTCCCATGATTCAACTCACAGTCACTTTCCCAGCATTCCAGAAAAAAACAATTTGGAAAAAGCCCCCAAACCTCTTGTCTACACAGCAGCCCTTAGCAATGACTGCAATTGCTCAAATACACAGTTATTCATGAAGTGCAGATTACAGGGTGATTTAGCTGAGGGCTCTGTGACTCGCCCAGATAAAACTAAAAAAAAAAAAGAAAAAAGAAAAAAACCCCAAACATGCAAACGCCGGACATTTTCTGAACATATGGCAACGTTTAGTTTTAGTCAGCAAGAACTAGGAACAAAACAAAACAAGGCAGAGCTGGGAGCGAGGTATTTTTCCCCCTTATTTTGTTTTGCTTCTCGAGTGTGTGCATATCTGAGACCCAGGCGTGGTTATCGGGAGCCAACTTGGTTGGAAAATACCTGCTATTAATAAAATGAGAAAAGCAAAGGCTATTTGCAATTTGTATATGGGTCTCATTTCAAAAGTTTGTTGCTGGATCTGTGGTTTGAGACTTGGAAGTCGGTTTTGCTCAGAGATGGCGGTGGGCAGGTCTCCAGGCTTCCTGGGGAAAGAAGCCTGTCCCAACAAACACCCCCGTCATCCCCCGCCCCAGTGGCTCAAGCCAGAAACTTGAAAGCTGTTTGGAAACATCCTGATCCCATCTACTCCAGCACATTTGCCAGTCTGCCTCCAAACCACGTCTGGGGTCCCTTGCCTTCTCTCCAATTTGGTTCTCCATGCCTGGAAGATGCCCCCTCCACAGTGGACTCACCCTTGTCTCAATTTAAATGTCCCTTCCTCAGGGAAGCCTTCCAGGATATCTCAGGCACAACCAAGCCCCCTGCCAATATGCCCCTGTAGAATCCCTTGCTTCCCCCTGGAGATCCTGTGTCTGTCCTCCCCATTGACCTCATGCTCGAGCGTCGGGGTGGGTAAGTGGATAGAGACCACATCTGTCTTGCTCCCAGGGGTGCCTCCGACCCCAGTCCAGCTGCTGAATGTTTCAGTCACTCAGATATTTGCCAAATGCATGCACGTGACCAAGATAGAGACCCCTCCCACTGCATATCACAGTGGCAGGTCCCTGGGAGAAGCACTCGGATTGCCACCCCACATGGCAGCAGGATTGTCCCTCCCCATAGCCACAACAGAGGGTGGACCATCAGGGCAGTGATGGCTTCAGGCCAGGCTTTGGGTAGTGACCCTATGGTCAGGAACAGGTGCTCCATCCAGCAGGGCAGGGGCCAGTGAAGAGGGAGCCGGGAGGAGACCGGAGCTGGCTGGGCTTGGGGACAGCAGGCTGAGGAGGCCTGGTGAACAGGGCGCTGTGGCACTCACTGTTTATGCTGAGCCTGGCTCAAGCCCAGAAGTAGAGGGTGCCCAGGAAATGTGTGAAGATGGATGGAGAGGGACATGCAGGGTCTGAAGCCACGGGCACCATTGTTGAGCTTCCTCTATCCCCAAAGCCCTGCCCCTCTCCCTTCCCTCCCTGCCCAGGACCCGGGATCCCCTGCAGGTGTAACCCCAGGGACAGGAAAGGCCCTCTCTGTCCATTGTCCCTGCTGCAGCTTCCCAACAGCGTAGCTCCCTCTGGCCCAGGCCTGCCCCGTCTCCCCAGGATCACCGGCTTCTCCTACTCCTGTCTCCTCTGAGCCTTTGGGCAGGGGTTCTGAGGGTCCTTCCTAGGTTCAGGGGGCATGCATCCTATCTGGAGGTCACAGTGGCAAAACAGACGGGGACATTTAATTAACAGACACTAAGAGAGTTATCATTTCTAGAATCACAAATAAAAGAACCCCATTTCTCTGGACTTCAGTCTTGCTTCCTCCTTTGCACACAGTAAACCGTAGGGGCTTTGTTCCAGGCAGTTCTCCCCTCTATCCCAAACGGCCCCCAGGCCTGGCTCCGGGCAGCTGGCTAACAGCAGCTCTCCCCTGGCCAGGGCTGTGGGGAGCAGGGACGGTGTGCCCTTCAGGGCTGGAGGGGGCTTGCATCTTGGAGGGAGCCTCAGTTCCCAAGTTGATGAGTGTCCTTAAATAAGAGGTTGCCTCAGCCATGTCTTTCCTGAATTCATCACACACACACACACACACACACACACACACACACACACACACAGAGTTGATCACCATGCTGGTGTGCACAGAAGTCTGGACTTGACACTTAGAACCAAGCCTTGGAAGAAGGTAGGTGAGAATCAGTGATGGCTGACGTTAGGCCTGATGTGCCAGGCACCAGGCCTTGGCCGGTTGTGAGGGACGCATGCTGTGAGCTTCGCCAGAGCAGCCTTGACATCTCCTGGCAGGAGCTCAGTGGGGCTCGGGGCACGGAGAGCTGGGCAGTGGTGTGTTGGAGCCACCAAGTGATTCAAGTCACCAGGGCAGATGGAAGGATTGAACCTCCGATGGGTCGCTTTGGTAGACACGAGAATGGGCAGACGCCCCTGGTTTGCTTCCACCGTGGAAGCAGGCTGTCTCCAGCAGTTTCGTGGGCCCTGAGGTTGGGGGAGGCGAGGGGAAGGGCCTGGAGCAGCTGGAGCTGGGTGCTGAGCTGCGGAGGAACCGCATGTCCTGGTTCCCTCTCCCTTCCCTGCACGGGGAGCCTCAGCAGGCCTGGGCAGGGCGGGCAGCTCTCTCCTGTGTGTCCTCCCAGGCTCAGCCTGTTACCTGCTGAGGTCAGGCCTGAAAACCACACCCAGGCATCTAAGGAGGAGCCAGGCATCTTGCCCAAGCCCCAGGGTTGTTGTGGAGCAGAGCCTCCATCACCTCTGACTCCACTGCTCTGGGCGAACCTCTTGCTCCTCTCCCGTCCTCCTCGTCTCCCTCTTATGGAGCCTGCAAACTGCCAAAGCTTGCCAGGAGGCTGATGTCCTGATTTTCACACAGTAGCTCTAGAAGGCGGCAGGCAAAACTAGTAGACTCTCCCAAGGAGCAGTGTCAGATGAATCATTAGCATTTGATATCAGGTTGTCCCGTCTTATCCAAGGATATATTCCAGGAATCCAGAGGATGCCTGAAACCTGGTACTATCAAAACCTATATTTATACTATTTTTTATACATAAATAGCTATGCAAAAGTTTAATTTATAAAGTAGGCACTAAAAGGTTAACAACAATAACTAATAATAAATTAGAGCAATTATAACAACATGCTGGTTTAAAAAGTGCCAGCTTCACTGTTCTTGCACTTTGGGACCATTATGAATTAAAATCAAGACTACTTGAACTTAAGCAGCATAATACTGGGACAGCTGATCTCATAAAAAGATGGCTACTACGTGACTTATTGTATGAGGGTAGGATATACAGTGTGGACACACTGGACAAAGGGATGATTTATGTCTCAGGAGGGAAGAAGCAGGACTGTGTGAGAGCTCACTGTGCTACTCTGGATGGTGCTCAATTTAAAAATTATGAACTGTTTTTTTTTTTATCTGGAATTTTCCATTTAGTATTTTCAGACTGTGGTTGACTTTGGGTAACTGAAACCTCAGGAAGTGAAATTCAGGGTAAAGAGGGACTACTGTAAATTCGTGGAAGAGCATAGAAGAAATAAACGGCAGGTAGGACAGAGTAAGAATGCATTTGCTCTTTCTCAACAAGTGTGGAGGATAAGTTACTGCTAATTGGACCTTGTGCACGAGGGGTGGGGGAACATAGGAGAACAGGTCCGGGCTGCAGGAGTTGCTGGGTCAACTGCCTATCTGAGAGAGGGAGGATGGCATGCGGTGGCCCTGGTGCAATCTGTCAAAAATTCAATTTTCTGATCTTTAATAATCATGGAGTCTTAGAGTGGAACAGCAGTGTGGGTTAAATGAGATAGATCCCCAAAGCTTTAAGTGCAATACTTGGGAAAAGCAATTACCCAGGAAGTGTTGGCTGACCCAACTATTATTCCCTCTTACCTCTCAGTCCTGCCTTACCAAAGTCCTATGAGAACAAGACAAGGTGTTTTTTTTTTTTTTCATGTAGCTCTTGCTTTGTGTAATTAGGGAGCTCCTGCAAAGCTGTATATAAATCAGATTTATTGTCCTTCGTGAACCAAATCGACCGTTCTTCTTTGTAACCTTGGGCGTGCGGTTGGAGTGCCGGAATCTCTCCCGTGCATTCCCTTGATTGTCCACAGTTAACTCTGAAGGGGGTCTAGGTGATGAGGCTGTGCCTTGGAAGAGAAAGCCCACCCAGGTGGGGGACACTATGCGAAGTCCTCACTAGAGAGCCTGAAAAACCAGCCTCGACCTCAGAGCAAAGCCTGTCCAAGGAAGGGACATGGCCTTTGTCCTTGGAAAGACCCACAGAGCACTCCTAGGCACATTCCCACCCTGCTAAGTGGTTTATCTACAAATAACAGGAGAGATCTGCTGCGCCAGGTGTCCCTGACTCAGTCAGGCTAGGTGGGGATCCACAGCAGCCCCCTAGTAGCCACCAATCAGCATGAGACAGGGAAATACCTGGGATGCCAGATGATCCTCCCAGTAGTTTATGGTGGTTGATAACATGTTGGGAAACCACGTAGTTCAGCATGTACACCCCTCATGGCTTAAACCAATCAGTTCAAACAAATACCCCTTTTGTACTGACCAATCACCCCTACCCAACTTGTTCCCGCCAGTGAATGTGCTAATCATGTTTAAGAGTTGTTATTTGATTTTCCCGCGGTGTGTGATGATTTGCTAAGGGATGCTATGATGTATGTGAAGTCCCTGCCTTCTCCAAAGAATGTATAAAACTGCTGCAAACCCTGGGCTCGGGGCCTCTCCGTGTCACCAGTTGCTGTGTGTGCGCGTGGAGGACCGAGCTAGCTCGCAATAAACACTTCTTTGCTGCTTGCATCGATCTTGGGTCTCTGGTGGTCTTCGGGGGTCCCGAATTCGAGCATAACAAGCCCACCCGCACCTGTTTGGAGCTTGTCCCCCTGTAAGGAATCTTCTCTTCTCAGCCTGTGGAAGCAGGTGTGAGGGAGGGAGTGGCTCCAGGTTAGAATAACCAGCTGCCTGGTCACAAAACACGCAGGAGGAGATGGCCGATCAGCCTGCAGGCCTAGTGTAGCGGTGGGGTCAGCAACAGGAAGACGTCTACTGTTAGGTGTCTCCAGGAAGGGAAAGCTCTTGACTTCCTGTGCTGGCCATTTAATCTCCAAGAAGGTGACCACACCGAAGCCTAGATGCTCTGGGGAAGAACAGCACCATTGGGCAGGCAGGACGGGGCAGTGGTGAGAACTCAGGTCCTGAGGTCACATCTTCTGGTGCAAGACCTGGTTGTGCTGTGTGTTGGCTTGGCCCCTTCACCTTGCTGGGCCTTCGTTTTCTACCTGTAAAATGGGGAGAATAACACTCCCTCCTGCCTAAGGTGGCTGCAGATGTGAAATGAATCAATACACTTAGCACATGGGAAGTAATCCACGAATATAGTCTGGTTACTTGATTCATATTTGTGATGGGAAGTTTTGACGGACATAGTCATGGACTTTAGACATTAGGAAAAATTTTTCAAAAATTAAAATTATTTTTTTTTTGAAAAATTTAATAATTTCTAATTAAAATATTCAGAGCTAAGCCAGGTAGAAATGGTGGAGGGGAATTTGGCTTAAGACAGTTCAGCAGACTTTTCCGTAAAGGACAGGATAGTAAACACTTTGGGCCTCGTGGGCTAACAGGGCCTCTGTCCTCTGTAGCACGAAGGTACAAAAGCACAATGTGTCAACAAAGGGGCATGCCTGGGTTCCAATAAAGCTTTATTGACAAGAGCAGGTCTGCGTGGTAGTCTCTGGGGCCCTGGCTTTGGCAGGATGGGAACACTCCCACATGACCTTCTGCCTGTGTGACTGTGAATGACATCAGCAAGAGGGAAAACCAGGAGGCAATTAAACCAACCAACGTGGCTGCAGATGTGGCTGTAGAGGCGCTGCTGGCCCCACGTGGCAAGAGGGGTGCGTGGAGAGGAGGGGCCTGGCGTCTTCTGCATCACATAATTCAGAAATGAACACGCTGACGTTTTAAATTTTTTTAAAGGCAACTTTAAAATTTTTTTAACTTAAAAAAAATAAAAAAGGTTAAGTTATTCATGAATCTGTGAAAAATGTTAAGGATTGAAGACAAAGAAAAAGGAGGAATAAGTTTAGTTTTGTTTTCCTTTTGGGGATTTGAAGCCAGGCAAGGACAGGCCTCTCACCTAGGCACAGGGTCATGATGCCAATAGATGTCATGGCCTCAGGAACGGCCACACAGGAGGGGCCTGGAAGTGGACCCCAGGGCCCAGAAGTGGATCCGGAGACCCAGAAGTTGGCCTGGTAAGCCTTTGAGAGATGTTGAGCGATAATGCCAGGAGAAAACCATGGAAAGGAGAGTTAGCCCCAAACCGACCTTTGCATTATCAACAAGGGGGTAAGAGGTAGAAAGAAACAGGACCTAAAATTCTCAGATGCAAGCACCAATGATCTCTAAATGGTGAGACTTGAGGTCACTGTTTTCTTTTTATACCTTGGAGAAGTTTTTAATTACAAGCACATGTTACTTTTGACCATCAAAAGAAAATGAAAGCTGTTTAAGGTGGAAGAATCAGCCTCCTTTATGCAGGGTTTCACTCAGCGTAAATCGAAATCTCTCCTCGAGATGGTCTGCAAACTACTGAGCGCCCTGCCGTGGCCAGCATTGCTTCCCAATCAACCATTTTCCTACTTTCTTTCCCTGATGGTAGACCTTGCCTCCCAGCACGTCCCCAATGCTCTCTCAGCTTCCTTTATAGTTGGGACAGGGGCAAACCACTCGATTCTGGCTAAGAAGTCTGCTGAGTGGCTTTTGGGAGAATTCTCTTTCCATGCATGTAACAGGAGGAGAAATATCACTCTTCTAGTATTTGATGTGCTCTATGAGAATGTGGTGTTTGGCACAATGACAGCCACTTTGTGACCATGGGGGGGATGGTAACCTGATCAGAAGAGAAAAATTAAAAGAAGGGTCTTTGATTCATTGAACTGTCAACTATCTTCAGGCTTTTTTTTCCTCCTCTTCCTCCCTCCCTCCCTCCTTTCCTTCCTTCCTCTCTCTCTCTCTCTCTCTCTCTCTCTCTCTCTCTCTACTGGGGATTGAACTCAGAGGTGTTTTACCACTGAGTTATATTCCCCAGAATTAAAAAAAAAAAATTTGACACAGGGTCTTGCTAAATTGCAGAGGGTCTTTACTAAGTTTCTGAGGCTGTCCTGAAACTTGAGATCCTCCTGCCTCAGCCTCCTATGTCACTAGGATTTCAGGCATCTGCCAAAATGCCCAGTTCATTTTCAGGTTTCTGAGAAAGGGTTCTCATTGAGGATACAGCTCTAGTTGTGCGAGGCAGTTCCTGATGGCTCCGCCCTCTCCAAGGGGGCCCCATGTCAGGTGTGAGAGCATCTCAGCATTCCTGGGTTCCTACGCTGTAACTGCTTCCATGAGAAGTCTCGCAGCAAGGGGTCCGAATGCAGTTTTGTAATTTTTATTTCATGTCGTTATATTTTGTTGCTTTTTCTATTGGGGGAAATAGAGGTGTTTTAGGGTGGTTTACTGGTTTCCCGCTCTCATGGGGCTTGTCATCCTTCCCCAAGCCCAGCTCTGTGGAAGACAGGGGTAAATCTTGGAGTCTGATGTCTTGGAGGGACGAAGGACCCACTCTCTGTGTGTCAGAGCTCATGGGCACGTCTCGGGCGAACACCAGCCTTCGCATCTCCTAGGGGGCAGAGAAGGGTGGCAGTGAAATAGGGCCTGGGGGTTGGGAGCACCTGCTCAAGAAGCCTGGGGGGGTCCACATGCTGGCTCTGGCACAGACTAGTACTGATCTTAGGCAAGTTGCTTAACACGTTTCAGACCGTTTCCTGCTCAAAATGAGTGCTAGGTCAATGTCACGGAGGTCGTGAGAATTAACTGTCTGTAAAGCCTGCAGTTTCACACCTTGCATGCAGCAAGCACTTACTACGTGGGCTCTGTTGCTCCCTGTATACGGGAGACGTACTCTTCCTCTGGGGAGTGTCCCTCTTGGAGACTTTGTTTTGTGGCAAGATTTTGGAGGTGGGGATAGAGGTAATAGAAAATGACTCATCTCCTTTGAGGTCTGTTCCTTTAGGAAGCTGTTCTTGTGAACAGTTCTTTGTGTTTGTTGCCTGATTTGTGCACTTGGCTTGGTTCTCCTAGAAGATTGCAAGAGGCTTAAGAGTGGAGTTGAGATTTCAATCCTAGGGGTCTCCAGAGTGCTTAGCTCAGGGCTTTGTACACAGGCATGCTCAAGGGATGTCATCCAGCGGATGAGTCAAGAAGGAATCTGGGCTAGAAAATCCAGAAGTGCGAAAAGCAGTAGTACTCTAATTTGCTGTGCCTGGGAATCACAGGCAGACAGGAACCAGCGTCTGATTTTCTCTGGTTTCAAGGACCTGGGACTTTTAAAATACGGACGGAGGGATTTGGTGACTCAGGATTTAAGAGTACTAAAGTTGGAAAGTTCTGGAACAAGTGTGAAGGGGAGAACCAAGAAACCAGGAGGGGTAGCTCACTCTCTCCTTAGAGCTTTAAAACCCTTTGATCTGATATCTGGGAACCACCCCAGACCTACTAATCCATTTGTTTTAGGGGGAGGCTGGACACCAGCATGTCTAATCACTCATTCTGGTGTTCAGAAACGGATAAATGAGGACGAACCCAAGCTCCTGATCTGGGTCCCAGTGCACACTGTGGAGGTGTGAATGAGTCGGGTGACATGTGGGTCCCCTTCATGCTTGGGCAGGCTGGCTCTTGAGCTCCATTGGTAACCTCCCAAGTGGAGCCCCTAGTGCCTTCCAAAATATACCATTTTCCATGGGAGCCACGACATTATCAAGATCAGGATGTGCTGAATGGATAAGAATGTGCAAGGGTGGCCTGTAGAGGGTGGTTTAAAAAGGAAATTCCAAGCCCCACCTGAGACCCTCCAAGTTGAAATCACTATAAGCCTTGGAATCTACATTTTAATGAGGCTCCTCAAGTGACTCATGGGCACAGGTGCGTTTTTAGGACCACAAGAATATATAACAAAAATTTCTTCCTCCCCTGTCCACCCCCTTTCCCTTGAAATTACCTCATCTTTAAGGTACAAAGCTGTAACTATTGCCTCCAGATCTTCCCCTGAGCTTTAGGTCATCCTCCCATCTGATACAGGGACTAAGTCTGGTGTCAGATGGGATGATTATTCTCAATTCTTCTCCCTTCTGCACTGTGGGCTTCCAGTAAACAAAAGGAGCATATTTCTCCACAGAAGATGAGTGAGAAGCATTGACACTTACGATCACAAGCTACTGAGATTCTTAGGGTCCTTTGTTATGCAGCATCATTGTGGCCAGAACTGACTAATACACTCTCTGAAAGGAGAAAGCACCGAGTCTCCCCTGGAAGACTTTATTTAAAACCCATTATAAAAGAAGAGCTCACCAAGGTGGCAAGAGCCTGGAAAGGAGAGAAGACCTGCCCAGACTGGTAGCGCTTGTGCACATTGACCTCTCCAAAGCGGCTGGGGGCGTTCCTTGCTCCCAGCTAGTCTCTTCTCTACCTTCATGTCCATAAACTGCCAGAAAACGCCCTGGTAGGGCCAGTGGACCACCTGTGCCAGCAGAGGGGCCGGGGAGCAGTTGGTTTCCACAGGCTCGCTCCAGGGCTGGGGTGTTTTCCAGCCCAGGTGGCTCCTGTGCCTGCCTTTCCCTTATTAGCTGGGCTTCCATTTGCCTTTCTCAGACAGACAAGAAGGCCCTCCCTTGGTCTCCTGTGGGAACTCTGCCTCCATCGATGGGAATCAGAGCAAGCCTGCGACGTCTTGGCTTACTGTCCATCTCCACGGTGGATTACAGACCCAGGTCTTTGTCCAGCCTAGAGAGGGCACGGTTTATATCTAAAACAATGACATTCCAGAAGGCCAGAGGTTGAAAGTCCTCCTTCCCACAGTCGCAGGCCGGGTGATGGTAACAGAGGGTCCCACCTGCGATTCCCATCTCACCTCCATTAAAAACGGGTGGAAGGCTGGGCGCCATCGTGGTGCACAACTGTAATCCCAGCGGCTCGGGAGGCTAAGACAGGAGGATCGTGAGTTCAAAGCCAGCCTCAGCCAAAGCAAGGTGCTAAGTAACTCAGTGAGACCCAGTCTCTAAATAAAATACAAAATAGGGCTGGGGATGTGGCTCAGTGGTTGAGTGCCCCTGAGTTCAATCCCAGGTGACAAAAAAGTAAAAAACAAAAAGCAAAAAACAAAACAGCTGCATTTACATTCCACTAGGCAACGCCCATGGGGGGTGTCCGGTGGGTTCCCTAAACCAGGAAGTCTCCCTTCAGCCCCCCCTCGCCCAGGCACTGGTCTAGGATTCTGATTGACAGCAGTTCATACCGGGTGCCCCGCGGGGACAGCTCTGGCCTGTGGTCTCCACTGCTCTCCCCATCCTGGCCACCGAGCCCCTCTGGACTGACCAGGGAGTTCCTAATTCTGCCTGGTCATGATTTCTCTGCCACAGCTGGTGCCTCCTCTAGCTCTGCCCACGTGTGGCCTGTGGGAGGGAGAGGCCTGGCCTCGGCTGTTGGCTAGGGGACCCTTCCCAGGCACACTGGGCCCCCTCCCGTGGAGGAGGCTCAGCCAACGCCATCTCTAGCCACAGCCTGAGTTCCTGGGTCAGGCTGCTGGCGGCCCTGTGTGGCCTCCTTCTTGACCGGACACCGGGGAGCGTGGGGTGCCCTGAGGAGTGGGCAGCTGGACACACCACAGGAACCTCATCTCCCCAGGGAGTTGGGCCACTTCCTGCCTCCCACACGGCAGAGCAAGGAGGCATGTTGTCCTGTCTTGGCTACCAAGACTCAGATGGGCCGTGAGACGGGAGCTCAGGAGGCAGGCTGGGGACGGGGAGCTGGTGAGAGTCAGAGGCCAGCAGGGACTGGAGGGGTCAAGGACTGGAGGGGTCAAACGTCCCCCTTCCCTGATGGAGAATCCCAGACTCAGTAAGGTTGAAGCAAGGACTTTCCTAAGGTCTCCCCCCTTCTCTTGCATCAATTTAAATTGCTATATGTAGCTTCAGGGTGGTGCCTGTTTTGGGGGTCCTTGTCAAAGAGCTGCAGCTTATGCCATCGGATCACAGATCCCTGGCTAGGGCTGACCTGAGTTCAGAGCTGGGTCTGCATGGAAGAGAGACTTCCATCTTTGGAATCCTCTATTCTGCTTTCCCCTGATTTATCCTGTTGAATTATTTTGTGGGGGTGGGGGAGAGGTGTACCAGGGATTGAACCTAGGGGTGCTTTACCACTGAGCCACATCCCCAGCCCTATTTTTCTCTCTTTTTTCTTTTTGTATTTTATTTAGAGACTGGGTCTTACTGAGTTGCTTCGGGCCTTGCTAAGTTGCTGAGGCTATCTTTGAACTCATGATCCTCCTTCCTCAGCCTCCAGAGCCACTGGGATTACAGGTGTGTGCCACTGGGCCTGGCTCCCTAGCCCTTTTTATTTTTTGTTTTGAGACAGGTTCTCACTAAGTTGCTGAGGCCCGATCCTCCTGTTTTCAGCCTCCCAAGCAGCTGGTGTTACAGGTGTGCACCACCACGCCCGGCTCATCATTATCATCATTATCCCACCACCAGTTTTACTCTAGCAGCTGCAGTTTGCATGCGTATCCATATCTGCTTGGACCCCAGTCCTACCATTCTTCCCCTGCCTTCCCCTGCCGCACTCCTGCTCACCTTCCAGGACCCTGATTTTGGCTTCGATGAAGCAGCACCTTTGCTGAAGGCCACTCTGCCCCTCTGACCACAGTTAGCTACTGTCCTCTGGGCTGTCACACCGTTTACTCCTGGGGCCGGTGTCCTTGTTTGACCGCTCACATCTCTACTGGAACATGCTCTGAGGGGAACTGGACCTGTACTTGATACACCTACATGGACTACACATCTGACAGGAAGTCCCCAACGGAAATTTGTCACACGCCTGAGTCACTAAGCTTTGAAGGAAGACATTTCTGGATTTTAAGACCACAGGGAGGGGGGGGGGGTCAGCTGAACACCAGACTCTGCAGAAACACCTCTTCACAAGACAAGCTGACCCTGTGCACCCCAGGGCAAGGCATCAGGGGACAAAGACTCACAACATTTTGCACAGTGGACACGTAGCAGAAACTCAGAGAGTGAGGGTGGCACACGGGCGCCCTGAGGTGGAAAAGACCGTTGGGAACAACAGAAAACTGTCCAAATTGGAGGATTTTTTTTTTTTTCCTTTCAAGCATCCTCAATGAGGTTTGCAAGACATTATTACTTGCTTCCAGGGTTTCCTTTCCTCCCTATTCTTGGGTTCCCTGTGGCCAGGAGGCAAAGGGGGTGGGACCCGGAATGGAAGTGACAAGAAACCAATTACTTTGGGTCTTGGCCGGCCACCGCGCCTCATTGGCTCAGCTTGCCCTGTAGGGGGCGCACTCTCACTCCTCAGTCTGCATGGATAAGGGAATGCAGAGGGATCCCCGGAAGACTCACTGGGAAGATGCACTGGGAAGCTCTTAGATATTGGAGGAGACAATTCCCAGCTCAGTCCCAGAGCTTTGGCGGTGCCCAGGCCGGAGGAGACTGATGGTGGTATTGGCATTGGCAGCTTCCCATCTGCTCCAGGGAGGCAGGGAGACAAGGGCTGGGCTCTGGGATCCCACAGGGGGCTCGCCTCTTCCCCATAATAGGTTTAAGTTCTTGGTGTCTGACTTTACCCCATGACAAGGAAAATCCTAAAGTAACCAAGAGGGAAGCCACCCTCAGCCCAGAGCCAAGAGCGGAAGACAAATCCAGTCTCTGTGATATTCTAATGTGCTTTTCTGGGTGCTCTTGGCCCCGACGTGATTGGTAAATTGTTCTGCCAATGCGACCTGAGTTGGGTTTTACTGTGTGTGGGGGTCTAACTGAATAACCATAAAAAAAATATCAGTAGGGGCTCAACATGGTTGTTTAATGATGTTAATTAAAGAATGAGTCATGTGACCTTCCTGTATGTGTGCAGGATTATTCTTTCAACTTAGTGAAGAGGCTGAAAACCTTTCTTATAACCAGAGAGTAGGCAGGCTGGGCAACTTAGTGAGAAGCTGTCTCAAAATAAAAAAATAAAAAGGGCTGGAGCTGGGGCCCAAGAAGTTGAATGCCACTGGGTTCAATCTCCTGTATCACCCCCCTCTCCCCCGCCAAAAAACCCCCACACAACCACAACAACAAAAAGTTAATTTAAGGTCTCTTGGGTCATGTGTCTTTTGTTATAATCATGCAACTGTGTCATTCTATAATGACACAGCACGGAAGTGGCCACGGACAGTATGTGAATGAGTAGGCGAGTTTTAATCATACTTTATTTATGGACATTCAAATTTGACTTTCAAATACTTTTTTTGCGTAACAAAATATTTTTTCTCTGGGCTTCCTTTTCAACCATTGAAGAACATTTTTAGTTCTCACAGACAAAACCAGGTGGCAAGACCCACTCTGCCAACCCCATGCTCCCTGTAGCAGGGAGACAGCCAGGGCTTCCAAAATAGAAGTGAGCGTTTTAAAGTTTTCTGAGCAATTTCAAAATCCACGTGTCGGGCAGGCATGACCTGGCCCATGAACAGCTCCCAAGGGAACCAAGGCCAGGTTTGCCCACCTAATTCAGTCATAGAATCTGGGACTCCAAGGGGCCTTCCACGTTCTAGAATTCACCTGGGCCCACATTGAAACCAGCTTAGCCATAAAAGCCTCCGTTCTACTGAGACGCAGAGACCCAGCATCCTAGAGTGAAAAATCGCATCCCTGGGGTCCTTAACCACTCTCCTCCTGGCAGCCACCCTCAGGGAAGCACGGGGGTCCTCCTTGATGTGGTCCAACTTCCTATTGTTGTTGGAGAGAGTCACTTATTCTCCCACAGAGGAGCACCAAGGTGATAAGCAATGGCCAGTCTGTCTCTGGGTTTTCCCTGACATTTCCTCTGCGGGGCCAGCCATGACCTTGAGTATTGCTTACTTCTTTTTTCCTAAGGTCAGGGGGAGATGGGGCTGGGCTTGCTCACGGGGCTCCTGCATGGGATTCCCCATCTCTTCTGACAATATTAAGAATAGATTAAGAATAGAGAGTGAAGTGAGCTTCATAGAGCAGCTTCCCCAGGCTGACTGGTAGGTATAAAAAAAAAAAAAGTAACTCAGAATGATTTTTTTTTTTTTTTTGGTGGGGCAGAAGGCAGCAGCAGCAGCTGCCAAAACACTTAGTTTTGAGGTCAGGGTTGGATTCTGCTATTGTAAAACTTTTCATTGGTGGGGGTTGGGGGGCAGTGGACTAATATAGCTAAGTTCGGTGGCTTGTGTATAGGAGATTCTCCATCAATGTTAACAAAACAAACCCATGGGCGGGGGTTTCACAGAGGATTTCTTCTGAATGGGAATTCTGGTCTCCTTCCCACTGTCTGCATCTCAGTCCTTGTAGATACGTGGTATGTTGTGTGTGTGTGTGTGTGTGTGGGGGGACTTCCCTGGTAAGCCAAATCCAGTTTTAATTTTATGATACCAGATGACACATGTCTTCCCTTTTCAAAGGCTGCCACCGGCTTAGCATTCTCTTAAAAGAGGAATCCAGCTGCCCTGGGCTTTGCAGAGCCCTCTCAGTCAATTTGCAATTAGTCCTGTTGGGATCCGAGAGCACTGGGTATGGAGAAGGAGTCAGCCCAGCTCCGCATGCATTCCTGGGTAGTGGAGAGAGAGAGAGAGAGAGAGGAACTGGAGGTTCCTGGAAATGGCAGAAGAGGGAGATGGTCAGGGATCCAGCTGGCTCTTTATCCTTATGAGACAACCTGGGTGTGTTGGCAATTTTTTAAGTTCCCATCCTGGGTAATAATTCTTTTTTTTCCAGAGGAGAAGGAGGGAAAGTTGGAGAGCAGCTGTTCTCTGGAAGTGATTAAACCCTAGAGAGATACACATAATCATAGAAAATGGAGAAAAAAATGGCTTATAAGCTCAAAATTAGTTCCATGCCTTTGACACTAAAACCACTTCTCCTCTGGTGCAGGAAGGACATCTCTGTATCATGGCACTAGACTCGGAGTTTTTAAGGTAAGTTTGGCAGACCTTTGAACCCACAGCACCCAGCCATGAAGCTCAACTCATCGTTGTGGGTGCTTCAAATGTGGAGGGGACCGTGAATGAGTGAGAAGAAAACATGCTGAACAACAGAAGCTTTTGGGGGTAGATGGTGACTTTCATCTTTTGTCAGTGCCACTCAGCCACCGTCCACCCAGAGAAGAGCCATCTCTGTAGAAAGCAGCAGTGCCCCCCCACCAAGGATGGTGGCTTGACAGGTGTGACATGTGCTGAATTTCAACCTCTTTGCTGAAAGTCAGTGGAAAAATGTGTGATCCTGCTCATGTCTCTGGCTTACTGGGCCTTCAGGCTGTGTCTTTTAAAGGGGAATGACGTTTTCAGACCCTTGGGGAACCCTCCGGTTTTGGCTTGAGCAGCAATTCTTGACGCTGGTGTTAGGTTGGAATCTCCTGAGAGCTTTTCAAGCATGCGAGTGCACAGGTGCAATTGCACACATCTGAGTTTGGGTGAGAGGCACCCTGGACAAGCTCCCCCAGGGGATCCATAAGCAGGAAGCAGAGCCAAGACACCACCGCGTTGGAATTTGAGTTTACCTGCGCTGGAGTAATGACACCCTGTAGCTTCTCCTCCAGGTGCAACCCAGCGGGCAAACAGGGGGCTTTGGAAGGTGGAAATGATAATCCCGTGGCTTACAGTATTTGATTGGAGTCAACATGTTTTACTTTTGACAGTGGCTTCGATAAGCCAAGAAAAGTTATTTGGTTGGATTAAAGCTTTATTGCTTTTTGCCAACTTTTGAATTGGGAGGAAATGATTAGTGTTGGAGAAATGTCATGATTTCCTTTCAAGCAAGATTTGGGTTATTATTTTTTGAATCCCCAGCTCCTAGCACGAAGCCTGCCATGTAGTACGTTGCTCAAAATGCTAACGTAATTATAGTGGCTGCTGCTCCCTGGCTCGTCCTGTAACATTCAGCATTTTATTTAATCTTCACAATAACCATAGGGAATGGGTCAGTCAGAATCTTCATTTTATAGGGTTCGAGAGGCAGAATTGTAGGATGGTCCACCATTCTGTCCCTCCTTGTGCACGTCCTAGACGATCCCCTCTTCTTGTACGTGACTACAACGAGCTATGGCTCCTGGGACTGTGTTACAGGATGGAAAAGATAAAGGAATTTTGTCACTAAGGACCCTAAACAGTTGATTTCAAAGTGACCAAAGGGGGTGTATCTGGGGTGGGCCTGACCTAATCAGATGAGCCCTTTAAAAGAGAGTCCAGGTCTCAAAGCCTGCTGGCCCTGAAGAAGCAAGCCACTGAGAGATGGAAGGCTGCAGGGAAGTGGACCCTGCCCACAGCTTGGAGTCTCAAATAAAACATCCAGCAGAAGGCTCAGCGAAGTTGTGCCCAGATCCCTGACCCACAGAAACTGTAACAGAATGAACAGGTGTTAAACCACCCAATGGGTGGTCATCTGTGATGCAGCAAGAAAACGTCAGCCCACGAGTGAAGGGAGAGCGATGCGGAGAGGCTAATGGACCGGTCAGCTGTTAAACAGGACTTGCTCTGGCCCTTATGAAACGAAGCTCAGGGTCACCCGCTCGCTGGTTTTCTGTAAGCTCTAAAGTGGGCCGTGGCCGGGGCTGACTCCACCTGTGAGCTGAGTGCTGTGAGGGGCAGGGCTGCTGCGTGTCCCACCTGTGGTTTCCAGACACACAGCGGGGGAGAAAGGCTGCCTCCCAGATTCTGGTCCCCAGCTGTCCCTCTGTAACTCAGGAGCGAGAGAAGGACAGGAGAATGCTTTTATCAGGACTGGGAGCCAATCTGCTGAGTGCTAAAGGACGTGGCTCTGGTCCCAAGGCTGTGGTCCCGTGGTGACACCCACCTGCCTGGCTCCAGCTGAGAGGGTGCTGGCCTGTTTTTCTGATCAGATGCAGGATGGAGACCTGTAGTTACCCTTCTTGAAAGAAATGCTCTCTGTGACCTCCAGTAGAAATGTACCTTTTAATCCAGCGTTTCTGGTTTGTTAAGGAGACAGAGAGACAGAGACGGAGAGCAGAGAGACAGACAGACAGCTGGGGATTTGGTTCCTCTGGGACCCTCCAGGGATTCTTGGTGGGACCCTGGCTCTGCTGGGAGGAGGAGGAGGCTCGTGTTTGTGAGTAGACGTGGGTTCTCAGGGGTTCTCAGGGAGCCAGTCACCACCCTGCCACCTCGTGCAGAGGCCAGGGGTGTCCCACCAGGGCCAATCATGAGTATTTGGGAGGTGAGCTTCATGGTTGCTCATGGTGTGAACTTGGCCGGGTGTCAGTCAGCAGCTGTGTGACCTTGAGGAAGCCACTGACTTCCTCCACCTTTGTTTCTTCTTACAGATCAGGAATAAGAGTGCCCGGGCAGCCCTGTCACTCCGTACCTGTTCCCCCGTCTTCCTCGGCAGGAGGATCTCCACTCTGGGATAGAGCCTGTGTTTCCCAGCCCCAGCCACGCCAGGGTTTTGGAGTTGGAATGAGCTTGACAGCTCTGGCTGGTGACAAGTAAGAGTCCTTTGGTGGGAAAGGGGGGCCTTGAAAAGTGGTTGTTTTCTTGTACATAGATAGGAAGTGCCCAGAATTCCTCCTGCATCCACCCGTCATCCTCTTCCTGCCTGGAATGTGCCTGGGAAGCACCAAGGTGAGCAGCCATCTTGCCAACATGAGATTAAGGAGGAGCAGAAAGCTATGCATGCCGGCTCTCTGATGGGTCACAGAGCCACCTACCAGCCCCCACTACCTTCCTCCAGTCAGACTGCTAAGTGGAGGGAGTGCCTTTCTCTTCCTCTACTCCTCCTTTTTATCCTTCAGGCCAAATTCACTTCTCTCTGATATTAAAAAAATGTGCTTTATAAAGTAAATTCCCCAAGCATTTGAAAACACTTGGTAAACTGTCAAGTGTTAACATGTGCGGGAAGTAATCCAACGTCTTTAGCCTAAAGAAGAGAGGGCTCGGTGGGGGACAGGACAGTTCTGTCTCCTTCCTCCCTCCCTTCCTCCCTCCCCCCTCTCTCTTTCTCTCTCTCTCTCTCTCTCTCTCTCTCTCTCTTTCTTTCTTTTCTTCCTTTCTTTCTTCCTTTCCTGGATTGAACCTGTAGTGCTTTACGCCGGCACCACATCTGCAGCCCTTTTTATTTATTTTTTTATTCTGAGACAGGACCTCACCAAGTTGCCCAGGCTGGCCTCAAACTTACGATGCTCCTGCCTTGGCCTCCCGAACTGCTGGAATTACAGGCGTGTACCACTGCCGTGGCCAGGACAGCTGTTTTCCATATCTGAAAGGCTATGTTGTAGAGTTGGGATCAAACTGTTTGGCTCTATCCCAGTGAGTGGGATTGGGACCTATGATGGAAGCTTGTGGAAGGTGGGTTTGGATTTGTCTACAGCACTCACAGCCCTAGTTGCCAGAGACAGGGACCCATTTCGGTGGAAGGTCCCCTCCTCGTTGTACTTTAGTGCAGATTGAACTACCTCTTGCTGGACTTGGCACAGGGATCCAGAATGTGCTCTCGTGTGGGGTTCTTTGGTGAATTAGTTGATGAGTTGTACAGTTATTTAGCACCTACTATGTGCCAGGCTTTAAGTGGTCAGACTATAACCTTGAAGATCTTGCTCCTCTATAACCATAAAGACCTAATAAAAAAAAATCTCACCCAACTTTTTAAAATATTTTTTTCAGTTATACACGAGCATAATATCTTTGTTTATTTATTTTTATGAGGTGCTGAGGATCGAACCCAGGGTCTCACACGTGAGAGGCGAGTGCTCTACCGCTGAGCCACAACCCCAGCCCTTCACTCAACTTTTTGATTCCGGGAGGCTGTGTGTGTTATGAGTTCCGTTCTGCACCATGGAAGAGCAGGGCACCAAGACCTGCAGCGAGTTTCACACGCCACACAGCTCACTCTCTGAGCCTCAGAGCTACCTGCTTTCCTTTATTTTCAAGTCTTCAGTTCCTTTCAGGAAGAAAAAAAAAAAAAAAAGAACAACAACAACAAAACCCAAGTCGTGTCTGCCATGCCACCCAGACCCAGTTAGCATGTTTGGACAGGATGTGCAGTTGCCCGATATTGTCTGAAAGATGTGTTTTCCTGACTCTGGACAAATTGGAACAGACTTTCCCTTTGATGTGCAATCTTCTGTCGCAACACACCACTAAACCAGTCAGGGTCACTCCAGGTGAGCCGGGCTGGCACGAAATCATCACAGAGAGACAGAGGAAGACCTTTTTCTTTGGGTTCTGTGACAGCTCTGCTGACCCAGCGGCCACAAAGGAGGCAAGAAAAAGAGAGAGAGCAGGCCTTGAACCCGGGTTTTATTGGCTGTTCCATGGAATATTCTATCCCCCAAAGGGCAAAGGGGTAGGATTACAAAGGAACAGGTGAGTGTAACTCAACCTCAGCAGGTGACATCTACTCCTGGAGCCATGCCTTGTTATCTGAGCTGGGTAACACCCAAGTCACTGTGACCTGGCCCTGCCTTCAGACAGAAGGCAGTAATTGTTCAGAACTCGGTGCATCAGGACTTAAAGGTGTCTGCATCCAGGGCAGCTCCCGACAATCTTCCAAATTGCCTGGTATCCTCAAGCAGAGGCGGATCACATGCGGGGACTGTGGTTCCACGGCCTGTGACCCATGGTGCTCTGGCTAGGGAGGGCTGTGGATTCCTTGGTCAGTCACTCTCACTATTCTCTGAGCTTAGATCCCCCCAATTGCTGTGGAAACCACACATTTCCAAGCAAAACCATTTCTTTTTAAAATATATTTGCGTCTTTTTTTTGGGGGGGGGGCATGTGCACCCATGTGTGTGCTCGTTCGTGCACGTGCACACACACACACACACACACACACACACACACACACTCATTGTCTCCGTATTTCACATCTGTGGATATCTCCTGCATGCTTAGGAATCCTCATCAGATGATGAAACTCAACCTGTCTTCTGCAGCGGGCCACCCCCAAGGCCAGCAGGCCACTGCTGCAGCCTCCTTCTCTCTGTGGTGCTTTGGGCTTGCATGACGGAGCACGGGCACAGTGGTGGCTACGGGAGGCTGCCTGACACTGGTTAAAGTATCTGCTGGAAAATTTACTTTGCAATTTCCTGAGCTTTCAGGGTCAGAAGTGGGTAGAAACCCCAGATGGGAGGAAAGCCTATTCACTTTCAAGTGGGAGGAAAATAAGAAGCAGATAGGCTTGCATGGGGACAGGCTGTACATTCTGAGCTCAGGCTCCTGGGATAGACAGTTCCAAAATCCTGCTTTCTTAGGAAGCAGACACTCACCTTCTCCTGAGATGATTGCCTTGTTCCAGACAGGACCACCTGGGTAGGGGGGAGTGGTATTCAAATTCCCCCTCCCCTAACATTGCTCCGAGAAGGGAATGGAGCCCTTTACGTGTGCTCTGCATTAGTGTCCTTGACCATCTTCATCAGTTTTATTCACTGATATGTTTTCAGTACCTGGAACAGCGCCCGACACACAGTAGGTGCTTAATGAATATTTGTTCAGTGTAAGAATGACTATTCCTGACAATTAGCTGACTCTGCATAAATGCCCAAAATGGAGGTTAAAAAATAGGGAAGGAACTTGCTTTGATCTCTGGACAGGACTGAAGAGAAATATATACTGGGGCAGCTGGAAGAACAGCCCAGAGTCAATGTGGCTGTGCGGGTTGTTTGGGAGATTTCCCATAGAGCATCTGACAGGGGACAGGCAAGGGTCAAGAGTTTTCCCCGCAGCCTTTGAAGTTGACATCTCTTCTGAACTCTGTCCTCAGGGAAGATTTTGCACTTTTTGCTTCAAAGCCAAAGCTTTCATCCTAAGGTAGACGGTCTCCTCTCTCTTCTCTTCCATGTTTGCTACTTCTGTCCTCTCCATTTTCCTTACCCTACAATTCTCCTTAATTACTAGTTCCAGTCCTCGGCAGGAAGACTGGGGCTTTGCAAAAAAAAAAAAAAAAAATCAATTTTCTAAGTTCTTCCTTATCACATGTCCACAGTTTTCTTGAGCCAGAACGTGATTCAAGCTGGGAAGTCAGAACCGTGACTTTCAAAAAAAAAAAAAAAAAAAATGCATAGCATCTGACTAACTCAAAACTCGGTCTGACTCTGCAACCAGGGCCTGGAGATAGCTGGGAGAATTTATGATTCCCTTCTGGCAGCTGCAATTTGTCACTCCTGTTAGCACCTGGAGTAGGTAATAACTTTGCTAATGATCGGAGGGGTTGCATCTCCCAATTAGCATGTGAGGCTTAAAGATCACTTCTCACCTTAAAAGTATCCCGTGGCTTCTCTTCCTCTATGCACACTTAGAGGATGCATCACGTATTTGCACAAAGTTTGATTTTCTTTAGCTAGAGAAAGACCTGGGAATGCAGAGATGACTTCCTGGTATCCTCTGCAGCTCTCTGCACCGACCATACAGATCCTCTGTGTGCTTAGCCCAGGGTGGCAAATCAGGGCTTCAGAGCCTCAAGCAAGGCCAAGGGAAAGAGAGGAGAGGAGGGGGACCGGAGGAAAAAATTTACAAGAGGAGGAAGGAGGTGAGGTGGGGACATGCATCAGCCAGCTCAGTTGTCTTCTGTGTGTCAGCTGCAGGACGCCACCCTGTCCTCTGAAGACCTCCACTGCTGGCCCTGGGTGATTCTATCCTCATACTTGAAAAGACACTGGTTGGCTAGTGTCTGTTCCCTGTCTTATTAGAGTGTTCCTGGGGTTCAGGTGTGTACCTCACTGGGCTGGGAGACTAGGTCCAAATGGAAAAGCCCAACTCTGCAGAAATAGTGTCAATAAATTGGTCACAGTCCACTGTGGCCCAATGCTGGATACCACCTAAATATGAAAATCAGTTTCTGAGCCAGAAGTTCAGTTGCAGTTCTGCAGATTTCTTTTTACAACCGTTGAAGAACATACATGAACTAGTCTTGTCTTATGACGTCAGTTCTACCCTTGACCTGGGAGGATCCAGCTTCAGAGCTTCATAAGCCCAAAGGATGCCTGTAAGTGCACTGGGCCTGGGTCTGTGGCTGTTATGGTTCAGATCTAGAATATTCCTCCCCAAACTTATGTGTTAGGAAATGCAGCAACATTCAGAAACAAAAAGATTGGACCATGAAGGTTATAACCTCATTAGTGGATTAATCCACTTGATGGATTAATAATTCGAATGAACCACTGGGTGGTAGCTGGAGGCAGGTGGGGTATGGCTGGAGGAAGGAGGTCACTGGAGACATGGACTATATCTGTCCCTGGCCCCTTCTTCTCTCTCTCTCTCTCTCTCTCTGCCTCTTGGCCGCCATAAGCTGCGCAGCCTTTCCCACCATGTCTTCCTGCCATGATGTTTCTGCAGTGGAGTCACCAACTGTGGACTGAGAACTCTAAAACCACGAGCCAAAGTAAATCTTCCCTCCTCTCAGTTGTTCTTGACCGGCATTTTGGTTGCAGCAACCAAAAGCCAACGCACACAGTGGCCTGGGTTGGCCTTACCTTTTGCATCTTTCTGAGGTTCTGTTTTGCCGGGAGAAGGACCTTCCTCGGGAGCCTCCTGTCTCCTTAGCTCCGTTCTCTGTGCCCGGGGCTCCCTCCTCCTTCTGCAGCGACTGACCGTGGGGCGGGTGCTGGTCTTCAGGTGGGTCTTCTTGCTTCTTGTTCTTCCTCTTCCTCTCACGAAGGAATCCATCGTTAGTTCTGAGGGTCTGAAGAACGAAACAGTCCCCAAACGAGTGGCCAGCATGTGGCCGTGAGAACAAGGGGTTGCACTGGATTCCAGCGTCATGAAGAATGATTTAACCTGGATGAAAAGAAGTTGATGCTCTGGGCAGATATTCCTTCCTTCCTTCCTTCCTTCCTTCCTTCCTTCCTTCCTTCCTTCCTTCCTTCCTTCCTTCCTTCCTTTCTTTCCTCTTCTTTCTTTCTTTCTTCCTTTCTTTCTTTTCTTTCTTTCTTTCTTTCTTTCTTTCTTTCTTCCTTCCTTCCTTCCTTCCTTCCTCCCTCCCTCCCCCTCTCTCTTCCTCCCTCCCTCTTTCTTTCTTTCTTTCTTTCTTCCTTTCCTTCCTTCCTTCCTTCCTTCCTTCCTTCCTTCCTTCCTTCCTTCCTTCCTTCCTTTCTTTCTTTCCTTTTCTTTCTTTCTTTCTTTCTTTCTTTCTTTCTTTCTTTCTTTCTTTCCTTCCTTCCTTCCTTCCTCCCTCCCTCCCTCCCTCCCTCCTTTCTTTCTTTCTTTCTT